>NC_061122.1:133029833-133245176 GCF_002878395.1 Capsicum annuum | reverse complement strand
ACCATGGTATCCCGACCACAAACAATCAGCACACAATTTCTATACACTCTCCTAGCCACAACAGAATCACCCACCAGAGTAGAAATAGAAAAAGGTTCTAAAATTTCATCGGGCTGAAACCCAAAACTGACAGCCACATAAGGGGTCACATAATATAAGGTAGATCCAAGATCAAATAATACATAAGCATCACTAGAAAATATTTGTAACGTATCGGTGACTACGTCTGGAGAGGCTTCCGCCTCCTGGCGGTTGGACAAAGTATACAACCGATTGCGACCACTCCCGACAGCTGAGTGGCGCCCTTTTGGGGCGGTGGTGGTACGGAAGAATTTGCTTGTGACTTAGCTCCACTAATATTCCTCCTAGTGGAGGGAAAATCTCTCTGAAAGTGACCCGACTGACCATATAAATAACACACCAGCGTACCCAACTAACACCTCTCTGGGTTTTGCTTTTCGCAAGTCTCACACTGAGGAAAAGGATGATACTGCTGAGCCACACTACCCTATGGATGAGTATCCCGTGTTCTGGGTCCATGACTAGTATGAAAACTCTGAGATCGTCTATCAACTAGGGGTCTGGGAGCTGGGGCGCTAGCTGCAAACTGCGCATTACTCCAAAACTTCTTCTTTTTCCATCTATTCCCCCAATTATCGCTCTGTGGCTGACTGTGGTTCTGATCTGCTTTGCTGGCTCTGCTTTCCTGTTTGCCTTCTCCCTAGACTCAATGATTCTTTTTTTCTGTTCCTCTACCTTCTGCATATACATTGACAGCCAAGAGAAGTCTATGTCCCTGTTCAGCATAGCCCCCTTACATTTAAGCACTAAGTCATCCGAAAGGCCAGATGCAAATTTTCTCATTCGGACTCTCATATTACCAGCCATCTATGGAGCATATCGAGCCAGTTGGTTGAACTTTAGATTGTACTCCTTAGCACTTATTTTTCCTTGTTTAAGGTTCATAAACTCCTCAGCTTTGGCCTCTCTCAACACAAGGGGAAAAAATCGATCAAGGAAGGCTTCTACGAACCCCATACGGTGGGCTCAGCACTCTCACCTTTAGAATCCTCACACTCATTATACCACTGGTTCATAACTTTTTTAAGATAGTAAGCTACCAATTCCACCCCTTCTACCTCGTCTACATGTATCACCTTGAAGATCTTCTCCATCTCATCCATAAAATCCTATGGATCCTCCTTTACTTTGGTGCCCGATAACTTGGACGGGTTCATTCTCATGAACTGGCCCACCCTAGTAGCCTCAGATTTGACCGATGTAGACCTAACATATTCCGACCGTTGAGTCTGTATGGCTACTAACTAAGTAAGCATGTGAATGGACTATCTGAATTCTGCATTCGATATGTCCTTCTAAGAAGACTAAGGATGATTAACATTTGTTCTTAGAGCTTGGAGAGGACTGGTCAGGACTGGAAGTACTCCTGGAGTAGGAACAGGTTCTTGGGTGTACGCTCTATTATGGGTCTGCATCCTATGGATAGGCTGGACTTTATCATCCTGAGTATTCTGATTGTTGGAGTGACGAAGAGGCATAACTGTTTTCTGAAATACAATAGATCATTGATTAGGGGACAATTCTAATTCAGACTCTAACGTACGAGCTAAATCACAAAGAGAGAAAATATTTTCCTAAATGCCTAGTAGCCTCCTTCTTATAAGTGTGGCGCTCTACAAACCCATAAACAAGACTCTACCCAACTCAATTTTGCTGGCACCCTGGGACCATGAACCATGCTCTGATACCAAGTTTGTCATGATCCAAACTAGGGCCTAGCCGTGATAGACATCTTGAACCATGAAAGCCCGGACGTCCTACTCTATTTGATCTGGTAATCATGTACAACATTCATATTGTAAATAGGAAATGCGGAATCATGATCTAAAATGGAAACATGGTCAACTCTGGATTTCAGTTTAATAATACAGAATAAAATTCAAAAATAACTAAACAACTTTTGCAACAGTCAGTGAAATATCTGCTACATGATCTAAAGATAACTGTCAGAAAATACTGAGAAAAGGTCCCCAGTAGACCAAAACCATACCTGATAATATATGTCTGAAAATAACTAGGTCTTCTGAAATATAGAAGGCTCACCGACTAAGCTCTGCACTTCTGTCTAAAGAAATCTACTGCTTATCAGAACCCCTAAACTGTGCCTCAGAACCTAGAAGGTAAGGGGGTGGGGGGTCAATACAGATGTACTGGTACACCGAGTAATTGAAAATAAAGCTTTTAATATAAATAAAATAGTTAAGAGGTAGTCATAAAACATCACAAACGATATAAATTCCAAAATATATGGGTATTTTGCTAATCATAAAAACCTTTCTGTCAGTGCAATTTCTAATCTTCGTATTACTTCTGAGTTAGGTGGTATACCACTACAAGTATAAATTCCCACGGTCTATGTGGAGTCCGCCATTGACTTAACGGGGAAGCCCCCAACCCAAGTGTGCCGCAAGGGTTGGAGTATCTGAGTCTAATACGCCACAGGGCACTAAGCCAGTGTAATATAAGATACCCGAATTGACAAATCACAGTTTTGGTCAATGAGTTGTCTAAACTCGTGCCTTCTTTGGGGGACCACCTAACATCTCTTTATGTCCAATTTTATCCGTTTCTAAACATGTATCATTCTAAAATATTAAGTCATGAAAATATGGTTTTTATGTTTGTCTGGGTCTGTTATGGCATTGTCTATTTTGGTATCGTCATACCAAGACTTTTCAAGTCCTGTTTTCTCAACCATAATGCATTAAGCAAGATCTTTTCACTAAAACATAGTTCAGACCACCCAAACGTGCAATTTGTATAAGATATTTCATGTTCCAAAAATATAAGTCAAAGCTATGCAAAAGTTATTATTCTTTTAATAAACAAGTGGTGGTCATGTAATCTTTAACAAACTATGCAAATCTTTTCATTATATGATTATGTTCAGCATTCATCAACGTAAACAACCCTCTCTCTTTTGGAATCAAAATCATAATCCAAATATAACATTATTCAAGACATTTCATAACATGCTTTTCAAGATGCATTCATACAATTTCATAGTATATCATAAGTAAATGAAAATCATCACAAGAGAGGAATTTTTTTCATGAATCATGCTCTCAATTCAATCATCAACCTTAAAACACATGCTTACATATATATAAAATTTTAAATCAATTTGGGGGAAGGCCTAAAGGCCAAAACAATATCATTAATGCTTCTAAAACATGAATATATTCATAAATCCAAAACTCTTTTCTTAAAAACATGATTTCTATGTCCATGAGATTTTAGAAAAACCCCGCGTACCTCAATCTCAAAAAATAATAGATGATTCGTGAAGCCTACAGCGTGGGGATTCCAACACTCTAATTATCTTCTAAAATACATGGTTGAATCTCGAGTTATTTTGGATTCTTGTTTGAAACCCTAAGGAGTGTTCTTATGAATTTTTGAAGAAAATATTAATAATGTGGGCATTTGGGAGTATAATCCCGTGTTTAAGATGATAAGGGGGGTGGAAAAATACCTAATATTCCCTTAATGAGACGGAGTAAAATATAACTGGGAGCCCAGTTTTATAGGCCACTACGATGCGCCACAATCGCGGTGGCTCAGTGGAAATCGACGAATGAGATTCTTAAGGTTTTCTCGACGTGGAGCCATCGCGTTGTCCCACTGGTTGGGACCTGAAACTTTAGCGTGCCACAATTAGGCTAGGGCACTAGAATTTAAAAATTGCTAAATAGACCCCCTCCGCGACACGCCAAGCACCAAAATGACAGTGTTTTACAACTAGGACTTAAATTAGTCATAACTTTTTGCCTGGATATCGGATTTGGGCGAATCTTATATCGATGAATAACTCATTTAATTCCCACATGATAAAAATTTGAAAGTAGGATAATTATATGTGGTTTAAATTCTACTCACTTTAGAAGTCAAAAAAATGAGACTGAGTCTCTTTGATACCATTCTAGTCATTTAACTCTAAGAGTATATTAGCACGAGCTAACACATTGATAATGCAGGGCATTACATAATATCAGACTCTAGGGAAGATGCTGTTAGGGAATTTATGGTATAATAATAACAATAATAATTAAACTTTTAACACAATAATTATAGCAATAATAATCATAACAATAATAATAATAATAACAGTATAGTAATAATAATAACGATATAATAATAATAATAATAATAATAACAGTATAATTACTTATGATAAATTAATAATATAGAATATTAAATAAATATTTTAATGATATTATTTTATGTAATTTATAAATTATACTTGAGTCGTGCTAGGCACTGTCCTAAGAAATTATTTCAGTAGAGTGAAATGCTTTCCTAGGATTAAACAAGAACTTTCCTAATTAATTAATTAATTAATTAGAGGATACAAGAATCAATAAAATTATTAATACAAATACCAACAAGTTAATTTAGAAACAAATATATATAATAATAAGAGAAGTGAAAGAGATGACAAAATAAGTAAGACAAATAAAGTGAATGTTGAAGGGTTTTTTGTTACTGCACAATGGCAAGAATGTTGCCTATTTATAGTAACTAAAATGCTCAAAAGGTTGACAAGTGTATGGATACTTGTCCAAATAGTGTCATGCAAATAAGTCACCTTAAACATAGTTGTGCCAAGTATATGGTCAAATGTCAAACCCAAAGCATGCATGCAATTACCTTTTTTTCAAGTAAATTAATATGGCTCCTCTTTTCCTATTTTTCAAATACGTAATAAATTATTTTGAGATAAATAAATAATTATCCTACAATCCTCACATTATTTCAAAATAATTTATAAAAAAAAAAAATTAACTTGTTGGATTTGCATGGATAAAATGCAGTAGGTTTGGTGTCTTCTGGACTATGAACCAACTTAGACCAATAAAATTTAACTTACAAAAATATCGGTGAAATATAATATTATATTTTCCCAACAATCTAAGAAACTATGGCAGATAATTCTACTCCTGGTATTTCTACTACCAACGCAACTCCTGATACTACTGTTTTGGTTGTTCAACGTATGCAAAGCCATTTCCTGATGTTTTAAATATTGAAATTTTTACTAATAAAAATTTTAAACGATGGAAAGAATAAATATTTTCACTACTTGATGTTCATGGCGTTGTATATGCTTTGTCACAAACTTAACCGGACGAAAATGTTAATAGTAAAATTTTGGAGTCATGGCAATACGCTAATAAGGTGTGTCGCCATACTATTTTACAGACAATTTCTGATGAACTATTTAATGTGTATTGCAGTTGCAAAGAAGCAAAAATCATCTGGGAAGCTTTAATTAAGAAATTCACGGCTGAAGATGTTACTAAACAAAATTATTGATTGAAAAATTACCCGAATCATGGAATGACTAAAAAATAACCTAAAACATAAGCAGACAAATTTTACTATTGAGAAAATTATAACTCATATTCTACTTGAAGACACCAACAGAAAGGAGTCGTTCAAAGCTAAAAAGGCTACGCTCAAAGCAAATTTAGTACAAGATCAACACAACAATAGAAGGTATGATAATAAGTCTCAAGGTTACAAGCCTAATAATTTCAATCTTAAGAAAAGAAAAGGCACAGAATGAGAAATAACAAAGAAATGAGAAATCCTCCCAAAGCTAATTTAGTTGAAGAAGATGAAATATTTGTAGTTGTTATCTCTCAAGTAAATATGGTAGCACATATAAAAAAATGGGTGGTAGACTCTGGGCTACTGGACACATTTATGCTAATCGAGAAGCATTTGCCTCCTGTACATCAATAGGGGATGACAGTGAAGTGGTCTACCTTGGAGACTTAAGAACTGATGAAGTCTCAGGCAAGAGAAAAGTACTCCTAAAACTTACTTCAGGAAAAACTTTATCCCTTATGGATATGCTACATATTCCTACAATGCGAGCAAACCTGATTTCTGTGGTTTTACTTAATAAAACTAGAATGAAAGTGTCTATAGAATCAAATAAGATTATTTGGACAAAAAATAATGTATTTGTGGGAAAAGGCTATTGTAACCATGGACTTTATGTACTTAATACTATCAATAATAATGCATCAGCTTCTGTTTATATGATTGAGTATATTTATTTATGGCATGCTAGATTAGGACATGTTAATATTAAATATATAAAGAATATACAATCACTTGGTTTAATACCTGGTTTATATTCAAGTAATTTCAATAAATGTGAAATATGTGCTGAAGCTAAAATAACTAAAAAGTCGTGTTTTTCAGTTAATAGAGAAACTAATCTGTTATCTTTAATTCATACTGATTTGGATGATTTAAAACAAACTATGACTAGAGGTGGTAAAAGATATTATGTGACTTTTATTGAGGATTTATCTAGATTTACTAAGTTGTATTTGCTTAGTAATAAAGATGATGCATTTGATGCTTTTGTTTCTTATAAATCATAAATTGAAAACCAACTTAGTAGAAAAATCAAGAGAATTAGATCTGATAGAGGTGGAAAATATGTGTCACTAAATGCTTTTTGTGAAAAGAAGGTATTATTCATGAAGTAACTCCGCCTTATTTTGCTAAGTCTAATGGTGTAGCTGAAAGGAAAAATAGGAGATTGAAAGAAATGATGAATTCTATGTTAATTAGCTCTAATGCACATGACAATTTGTGGGGTGAAGCTATTTTATGTGCATGTCATTTACAAAATAAAATTCCTCATAAAAGAACTAGCAAAACCCCTTATGAATTGTGGAAAGGTTATAAACCTAATTTAAAATATTTAAAAGTGTGGGGTTGTCTTGCTAAAATTCTTCTTCCTGAACCTAAAAAAAGGAAAATAGGTCCTAAATCTGTTGATTGCATGCTTATTGGATTTGCTGAACATAGTGCTGCATATAGATTTCTTGTATTAAAAAATAATGTACTTGATAGTAATACTACATTTGAGACAAAAAATGCTGAGTTCTTTGAACATATTTTTCCACTATATGATAAAATCTCTCATGCACCTGTTGAAAAAGAAAATGAATCAACCTCTAATATTGAGGAACTGAGAAGGAGTAAAAGGCCTATAAAAGAATATTTTTCTTATGAAAATGAATTTCAAACTTTTTTTGTTGATAATGAACCAATAACTTATTTTGAAGTTGTATCTTCTTCTGATGCTAAATTTTGGAAAGAGGCAATAAAAAATGAACTTGATTCAATTATGAAAAATAATACATGGGTTTTAACTGATTTACCTCCTGGTGCAAAACCGATTAGTTGTAAATGGATTTTCAAAAAGAAACTTAATCCGGATGGATCGATTGATAAATATAAAGCCCGATTAGTAGCTTAAGGATTTTCTCAAAAACAAAATATTGATTATTTTGATATATTTGCACCAGTAACAAGAATTGCTTCTATTCGAGTATTAATTGTTTTGGCATCAATTCATAAGTTTTTTATCCATCAAATGGATGTAAAAAAAGCTTTCTTAAATGGTGATTTAGAAGAAGAAATTTATATGGTTCAATCTAAAGGATATGTAATTTTTGGACAAGAAAATAAAGTTTGTAAATTAATTAAATCTCTTTATGACCTTAAACAAGCTCCTAAACAATGGCATGAGAAATTTGATCAAGTTTTAATGAAAGATGGGTTTTCTTTTGTTGAAGTGGATAAATGTGTTTATACTAAAGTAGTAGACAATGATTATGTGATAATTTGCTTATATGTTGATGACATACTTATATTTGGTATATGTTTAAATATTGTGGAACATACTAAATTATTTTTGTCTACTAACTTTGATATGAAAGATCTGGATGATGTGAATATGATATTAGGAATTAAAGTTATAAGGAGTGAAGATGGAATAATATTGTCACAAGAACATTATGTGGAAAGACTTCTTACAAAGTTTGAATTTTGGGAGATAACTCCTGTAGCCACTCCTTATGATGCTAATTCTAAATTAAAAAAGAATAATTGTGACCCAGTAGGTCATTCTAAATAAGCACAGATAATTGGGAGTCTGATACATTTGATGAATTTTACTAGGCCTGATATAGCCTATGTTGTGAGTAGACTAAGTGGATATACTCATAATCTTAATAATGAGCATTGGTCTGCATTAATGAAACTGATGAAATATTTTAGTGAACCATGAATAATGGTATCTTGTATACTGGATTTCCTTCAACTTTAGAAGGATATTATGATGCAAATTGGATCTCTGATTTAGATGAGACAAAATCCACTAGTGGTTATGTGTTCACCCTTAGTGGTGGTGCAATATCATGGAAAATAGCTAAGCAGAAGATCATTTCTAGATCTACTATGGAATTAGATTTTATAGCCCTGGAATTAGCTGGTACTGAGGATGAATGCCTAAGAAATTTTTTAGCAAATATCCCTTTTAAAAAAGATAATTTGTCACCTCATATCCCTTTAAAAGGAATGATATGGTGCCTCCTGTGTATATACACTGTGATTGTCAAGCCGCAATTGCTATTGTGAAGAATAAGTCTTACAATTGTAAAAGTAGACATATGAAATTGAGGTATGATGTTATTAAGGAATTGCTGAGAGATGGAATAATTTCCATAAATTATGTGAAGTCATAATTGAATTCGGCCGATTCACTGACTAAACCCGTGAAAAGAAAAGTAATTCTTCAAACATCAAAAGAGATGGGGTTAAGGCCAATATGATTGTTAATAAATATGGTAACCCAACCTATGTGATAGGAGATTCCAAGAAGTAGGTTCATATAGGTAATAACAAGTCGATATTGACTCTGAGCACTTATTGAGAGCGTTTGGACTACTGCTAAAATAGAGGAATGAGTTATAAACTCTTAATGAATCCATAGTCCTTATGGATGCTGTATTTAAATCAATGTACACTTGATGAATTCACCTATATGAGAAGTGGAATGGGCCGTTCTTATGAGACTTTTGGCCTTAGTTTCTAGAGCTCTCATGAATACCAGGCACGCGCATGGCCTATTGGCGCAAAACTGCATTAAACAACAAAATATGGTCAAAATATGATTAATAAAATCTCTGGCTTACAACCAGAATTATTCAGTTCATAGAAATATTATATTTCCCCAACAAATGCTCCTCATGTTGATAATTATTCGTTAGATGGTGCAGTGGATATTGATGATGATGCCTCGATCTTAATATTAGCATTTTCTTGATAACTGAGTTCTTTGTTCAATGAATCATCTACTGTGATTTTTGACATGGATGTACAATTCAATGAGGCTAATTTGGGTTCGGACTTTCTTGGCTTTGTATTAGATTTTGAACACAAGTCACTTGAATTGGAATTGTCCAGGCTTTGGCAAATGGATTGAAGTTTAACATCAACAGAGAAATGCAAAAGCTTAACGTTAGATAATTCATTGTTCAATTGATGCCTTAGATGTGGAAAATTAATCCTAGAAAACTCTTCTCTAAGCTTATAAGCAGCTTTGTCATAAGCCAAAACAGCTTCTCCAGCTGTATCAAAAGTGCCAAGAAAAATCCTAGTTTTACTTTTGGGTAGTCTAATTTCAGCAACCCATTTGCCCCAATGGCGTTGTGTCAGTACACAATAAAGCTTAGTGGCCTTCTATAAAGCACCATCACTTTGCTTCATCGGGACTAGTTTCAGACCAACATTGTTTTAAAAAATAAAATTCTTAGGATAAATCAATGTGGGTGTTAATAAACCTAAGCTCTGTTGGTGTTGTAGTAGTAGTTTTTGTTAGTTTAGATTTGGATCTGAGTTTGAATTTGCAAGATATGAGAAGGGGTAAGATGGTTAAGCCCAATTGAACCTATTTCAGCTACACCTATATGGTTAAAACACAAATACCCTTGAGAAAACATTTGGGTAGTCATTGATGGGATTATGCAAAAACCAATATATAAATTGGGCTCACCATAAGGATAGAAAGAAGAAGAAAAAGAAGTTAAAGGTGAAGAAGACGAAGCTGCAGAAGAAGGAAAAAAACATGATGCACCTTTCATAAAAGGTTCAAGTGCTTTCATAAGTTCTTCTCTTAAAGGAACTGAGAAAACTGAAGTGTTGTTATTGCTGCTACTGTTGTTGTATATGTCTATAGTTATTTCCATGTCAATAATATCAAAACGCACACAAAAATGTAAACCAATAATTCACGAAAAGGAAAGCTAAGTTACCTGTTTCTTATGTCAAAACTACAGAATAGGTGGAGATTAAAAGAAAAAATTGACAACTTTTTACAAAGTGATGTGTTATAGAAACAAGAACCAGAAACCAACCGAGGTTATTCAAAAATAAACCCTTCTGGTTTCTTGGACAAAGAAAATTTAAGAAAACAAGTATCAACTATATGATAATTAAAAGACAAAAAAGATCTCTATTCTGGATCACTTGGCTTTCAAAACAAAACACCCAAAAGAGAGTTTGATTTTTTTTTACAAGATATGTGATGGATTTTTCTGGGAAAAAAACCACCCTTTTGTTGAAATTGAAAATTAGTTTTTTTCTAAAAGAGAGACAATGACAAAAAGGGATCAGAAGAAGTGAGATGTTACAGAAGGGGAAGAAGGGAAAGAAGAAATATAAAATACAGAGAGTATTTTAGGTGGCCTCACTGTTTTTTTTTCACTCTGAGAAATTTAAAAAATGGCCTCTCAATTTAAAGACCTCATATATGACTTTCTTTCTCTCTCTCCATTAATTGCTTTAATTTTCTTTTTTAATCATCAAAACTCTTGGTATTTTTTAAAAAATATATTTTAAACCTGGATTACCCAAAATCTATTTTTAACTTTGGGTGTTTGATCATAAAAATTAAAATTATTGAAGTTGGAGTTAAAGTTATCTTTCTCATTGAATATAATTAAAGTTGTTTTTTAATTTTTATGACAGTAGAAACATGAAAAAAGTGAAAATAATTTTTTCTTATTTTTTTATTATTTTAAATACAACTTCAAGTTGTATTTGAAATTCTCATGGTCAAACATCAGCTTAAAATTATATTTGACATAAATTCAAAAAAAAAATTAAAAAATTTCATGGCCAACTGAGCTCTTAAAGTCAGTCAAAAAATATTCCTTTTATTTCATGTTGTATATTTTCTTACTTGAGAAAATTGAAGAAAAGGTATCTTTTAAGTCTTGAATGAAGGATTGGTGACATTGACCAACTTAAAGGGTCAAACATCATTAGAAAACTTGATTAAGTTATTTGTGGACTTGATTAATATTTTGAAAACATTCTAATCTTTTCAAAAATACAAATCAACCCAACCCATGCCCCTCTTCTATCCAAATCAACCAGTCTCTCTTCTCTTTCTCAATAGCATCTCTCAACTCTCTCCCAACCAATAGTTCTGCAAATTTCTCCTTTTAATCCTCGGCGACTTCAACATCCGATGAAAAATAGTTAGGCTTTGAGTTCCTTTTCAACTTCAACCTTCAATCGACGTGATAGCCTTGCTCTCCGGCCACAACAGCTTTGAATTATTCAACCTTCAATCAACATGACAGCCTTGTACTCCGGCCACAACAGCTTTGAATTATTCAACCTTCAATCAACGTGACAGCCTTGCTCTCCGGTCACAACAACTTTAAATTCATCATCTTTCCTTTTCTTCTTTCATAGGTAAAAATTTATGGCCTTTTTAGTTTTGAAGAAAACGAGGAACTTGAGCCAACTTCTCCTATAGTATTGGTTAATAATTTTAATATTTCTTGCTTTAATTTGAAATGCGGTCTCAATAAAATCCTAATTTCTGGTATTTCTTCTCTTCTCTTTTTGAAGTGAATTATGATTTTTTGTTGTTTGTTGCATTTTTTTGAAGTTTGATTTTTGTTGTTTGTGTTTATAAAAACAAAACAACATTTTGGGTTGATTTGTTTGGTTCTTGTTCTTGGTAAAAATGGTGATACTGTTGTTTTTGTGTTGAACTAAATTGAACTACTATTTTTTATTTTATCCAACAGATTATCCATCTGGTGCAATATATTAACCATTTGATGCAATAGATTTGTCAGATGATACAATAGATCAACCATTTGATGCACTAGAGGAACCATCAGATTATAATTCTGATACAACAAATTATCATCTAATGCAATAAATTTAGCATATGATGCAACAGTTAAACTATCTGATGCAATAGATTAACCATATATTGCAACAGATTAAGCATCGGATAAAAATCTGATGCAACGGATTAACCATCTGATGCAATAAAAGAACCATCGGATTAATGATCTAATGCAACAGATGAAGCTCTTGTTTGATAAAATCCTATAAACTCTTCCAACAGGATATGTCCAATACATGATTTTTCCAACTTATCATTCATCTGCCATGATAAACGATCCTATGTTGGAAGAAATCTTAACAATAATGACCGTTGATAACTATTCTAATAGATCACTTATGTGTTACAACAAATATGTAACTTGTTGCACAGACCATTCATCTTTCTCAATGGATGTGTGATATATTTTGTATTGTCGCAATATATTACTCAGCCGTTGTTTTAGGTTAGTTAACAATTCCGACAGATCACTCATATGTTGCAACAAATATGTGATCTGCTGCGCATACCATTTATTTTTCTCAATAGATGAGTGATATGTTTTTTATTATTGCAACAGATTACTCATCCGTTGCAACAAGTTATTTAACTATTCCTACATATCACTCATGTTGCAACAATGTATGATCTGTTGTACAGACCATTCATCTGTCTTAAAAGATGAGTAATATATTTTGTATTGTTACAACAGATTGCTCACATACTGCAATAGGTTTGTTATATGATACAAGAGATATACTACCTGGTGCAATAGATAAGTGATCTGTTGGAACTATTATTTTACAGTTTTGCTTATTTGATTTACTATTATCCTTTTTTAATGATGCATTAATCAACTATAATATTTTTTTATGTTCCTATTAATTTTAGGTAATATGGATCCCAAAAGAATAGAAACAAAATCAAGTCCAAGTAAAGGAAAAAGTAAAGCAGCTAGGCTATATCCACCACTTTATGAGATTGCTTTACAAGCGTTATCTCAATTAGGAACAGAATATGATTAATACGGGGAGGAGGAATGTTTCAAAAGAGATAATCCAACTTCTAATAGCCCTTCTGCTGAAGAGTTGGTCAAAACCTTCAGCATTGATTGTTATCCTATAAGAATGTAGTGCGATGGTGCCACAGATTTAACGGGTGATTTTGTGGTTAAGTCAGCCATGGGAAAATCTTTTGACACCTTCAGAAAAATACTTCAAGAACAAAAATTGGATGCTTATTTCAGGGATAGATGCTTTAGGAAATATCTTGATTTGTTGGAGGACAACAATGCTCGTTTCTAAATAAAAATGGTATATGAACTTCAGAAGCGTAGGTTTATGTATGAAAACAAAGATAAGATCGATGAGGTATGGATAAATTATTGTGGCATGCCTATTTGTTTTGGTTGGAAGGAGTTTACCATAATTACTAGACTAAATTGTTATCCTCCTTCTTAAGTTATACCCATTCTAACCCAAAAAAACACCCCGCACACTCAAAAAAGGCAAAGGCAAGTCTTTTGATCGTGATGACCTGGTGTCCATTGTTAGTCCAAGCTTTAAAAATAATAATTTAATAGAAATGTTGAAAGGTAAAGAACTTTTGAAGATGTAGAAGCAGTCATTGTGCCTGGTTTGGTTTGTACATAATATTCTTTGGGCGAGAGACGTTAACAATAACATAAGCATTGGTTTAATAAAACTCTTCAAGGATCTTGAGACATTTAACAGCTATTATGAAATCTTTAAAATGACTGTTCAATATTTGTTGACTTTGTTAGCACCAAAGACAATCAACTTATATGGCTTTCCATGGGCTTTCATGGTAAATGTTTCTTTATTTTTTTATGATATCATTCATTTTTTTATTTAATAATGGTTTTAATTTATTGGCGTTATTTTATAGTCTTGGGCATTTAAAGTCATTCCTCATTTGAAACAACAAGTGAACTACCAGGAAGAAGTTTTCTATCCAAGAATCTTGAGAGGTTGTCGGCCAAAATAAATAAAAATGCAAAATTTCTTGATCTCCTCAACCCCCCAAAGGATACAGTAAGTATAATTATAATTAAAATTTTATTTTAATTAATGATTTTTTTGAATGATCTAATCATCATTCTAATATATGTAATAATTTATGTTAGGTTGTACATCCGTCGCTAGTTCCAACCAATCGAGAGTTGAAGATGCCATTTTTCCTACTTTACGGTCTGTCTAAACTTTATCAGACCCTAAGGTCATCGAGAGAATAAAAATGGAATTGTTTGGAGCAATAGCCATTACAAGAAAAATAATTTTGGAGGGTGGGCTTATTATTGTTGATGGTCTTAGTGGTGATGGAGCTGTTGGTCGTGGTATTGGTGCTGCTGTAGGTGCTAATGATGCTCCTCTTACAGTATTTAAAACAAGCCATTATGAGTATTATCATACTAGTTATACAGATTTTGCCTCTCTCAACGAATGTTCTGCATGCAAATGTCAAGACTGCAGGGCAAAATATGATTCAGTAATTAATGTTATTAATTCATTAACTACTTCTGTAGAGAAATTGACATCTAAGAGGGGTGTCATTCCATCAAAGAGGATTTTATTTCCATCCACTCCATTAGAAATTAAGGCTAAGAGGAGAAGGAAGATGATTTCCACGGCATTATCAAGCATCCAAAAAAGTGAAATTGCAACTCCTTTGTCCATGTGTTGCACTTAGTAATGTACAATGTCCAAAGGAGAGTAGAACGAGCTGAACAAGGTGAATATATATGCCTTCCAACTAATAAACAGACACATTTATGTTTCAACAGATGACACATCTGCTAAAAATTATCAAACAGATATATACATCTGTTACAACAGTTCACTAACTTGTTGCACCAGATAAAGTACCTGTTGTGACATATGTCTCATTTATTTTAGCAAATCAAACAGCTCTTCGTACCACTTTTATTTGTACCAACAGATGACCTATCTGCTGCAATAGATGAGTTATATGTTGCAACATATGGTTCATCTATTGGAGATTATCATACAGGTTTTATTTATGTAGAAATTTGACCCAATATTTGATTCATTGTTGCAACAAAAATATAATCTGCTTGGGACAATTTAAAAAAGGAGGAAGACCTGTTTGATTTACTAGAACAGATGAGTTATCCTTTTCTATTTGTTGTATCTCCGTGATTAGCATTGACCAATTCTAGCTTTCCAAGTGGATGTAGAAGCTACTGCTGAACAACATTGACAATATGCTACTCTACTTTTTTTATGGAAATACGAAGAATAGAAAGCACAGAAACCGTACGTAAGCGATAATAAAGATCCACGACGAGCAAAGCCTAATTCCATAGAACCGGATGAAGAATAACTTGTCCTTATTGAGTAGATCTTTATAGCTTGAGTCTGTCAAAGTAATAACCTCATCCCTCCATTGAAATCCTTGGCATCAATACTTAAATTGTTGATGTATTTGTTGAGATTTGTATCTAGAACAATTTTTTTATATTTTGTTTATTTGTTGATTTTATTTCTACTAATTAGGCTTCGATTTATTTTATTTTATCTATGAATTTTATTTTTTTTATTATATTTGAACTTATTAATTGAAATGAAATACTAGATTCAAATATTGTAACTGTTAATGTATCTATTTCAACAGATTACCTATCTGTTGGAAAATGTCAAACATATTTGACATATGTTGCAATAGGTAAGTAATCAATTGAAATTTATCAAACAGGTCTTCCCATTGCTGCAATAGATAGTTTAGATAGAAACACCGACATAATGCAACAGATAACCAACCTATTACAACAGATAAATTATATATCAGAACAGGTAGAATATTTATTATAACAGATGGAGAATCTGTTGCATTATAAAAATTCAACTTTCATTGGACATAAAAAATTGCCACTATATGTAAAAAAATAAAAGTGAATTGAAATAAAAAAGGCGGAACCCATCGACAGTGTTCAGTTCAAACACATTAAATTAAATAAAATAGGAACAAATGTGTCAGTGGCACTTTTTACTGACTTGGCATCTGATTTGGCCCCCAACGGTCATTTTTTCCCCAATGCCTTATATATTAATCTTCTTCCTAAAATTTAATTCTAAATTCCCAATTTTTTTTCTTCATCGTCATCTTTTTTTATCTATCCAATTTCTTCAAATTATTTGTATTTGGTCTTTCTTTTCTTTATTTTTTTTTTATTTTTTCCAACTGAGCTTGACAATAGCGAGCGCATCTTTCACTATTTTTTGTGATAATGATTTTTGATATTGCAAGTGCAGTCATGAAGCTCTATTGAAGACTTCTTGGACTAAATAAAATCCAGGTCGCAAGTTTTTTACTTGAAAGATTTCAAAGGTAATATTTTTTTATTTAATTAGTTCATTAATTACTGGCTTGGAATTGTTTTGTAATTGTGTTCTTGTTTTTATAGAAATTGGGTGGATGTGATTAATTTGATTGGTATGAAGAATGACGCCCTTCATAATAAAATCGTGTAATCTAGGATTTATTGAAGAAAGCCAAGGCTTCTAAAGATAAACAAAATCGAGCAATAAGATACTACATTGTTGCCGTTATTGCTACTGGTTTGGTGGTGTTGGGAACATGAATTTTCAACCCTAATTGTTGAAATTTTCATGGTGGTGTATTTTTTACTGATTTGTTGTTGTCGAGCACATGGATATTCAAGCGTAATTATTGCAAAATATCAAACAGATTTAGGCATTTGTTGTAAAATTTAGGTCATCTGTTGGAAATTATCAAATAGGTCTTTCCACTATTACAACAGATTAGACTTAGATTAGATAGAAATAACATCAGCATAATGCAAACAATGACCAACCTATTGTAATAGATAATCTATCTGCCAGAACAGATTTAATATATTTTACAATTAATTGAAAATCTATTGCATTATAAGAAACTCAACTTTCATTCATCAGAAAAAATTATTGCCACTACATGTACATATAATTTAAAGTAAAGTGAAGTGTGACTTGAAATAAAAAATTATTATTTCACAGGCTCTTCTATATACACAGTCTCCAAGTATTCAGTTAGTACCCTATAAGCCCAGACCTCTTCCAGGTTTGCCACAACGTTGTCACACAGAAAGGTCATTGGCTTGGCCATTTCTATGTTGGTTAGCAAATATTCAATGTGTGCAAGAGCGTGTGAGCCGCTCGCGTAACCAGTATCATTTTTTGGAAGGGTCATGCCCTTATTTTTGAGCTTCAAAATCCCACGATTTCTTCATCAACACTTTCTTTGGCAAATAATTCATCAGTTTACTCTTCCTCAAAAAGATGGGTAACAACTCCATTAGTGGCTGCATGAGGAGAAAAAGGTCAACATCATTGATGGCAGGTTCATTGCAATCATAAACTTTGATCTTTCCCTCTTCGAGTAGTATCTCAACAACCCAATAATGTATATCGTTCACTCTAATGACTGCAAGAATCCTTTTTACCTTGATACAGCACTTGCCGTGTGGATTTGGCCTCTCCCCTATAACATATTTTATTATTTATTCTTCCTTTAAGTCCAATGTAGAAATAAAGAAATCAAGTCCCGCGTCATAGGATGACGCTTGATAATTGAGTTGATCATACTTATCTCTGAGCTTCTTGTAGAAGTCGTGGTCCATTATCCTATCGGCAGCATCATAAGTTTTCAGGTATGTTAATTGCCTTTTTCTCATGAGGCAGAGAATTTTTTCAACATGTTGTGATATAAGAAGACAATTTTTAAATAGGCTAGTAATTGAAAAGATGGTCCATCAATTGCATAGGGTTCTCTGAATTAATAATCCAACGCAACTTATGCAACAGATGGATAGTAAGTGGCAACAGAACCACTACCAGTTGCACCAGAATACCTAGTTGTTGCAACAGATTTCACATCTATTGCGTAGCTTCTTCTTCATAGGGTAGATTAGATTAGAAGTCTAGGTTAGAAAAAGTAAACGTGCCTTATCCTCATACCACATACGCATATATGTCATAGTCTGGAAGTCTTGGGGGGAAAGGGGAGGCCTGGGGTAATCTGGTATGCCTAGCTTAGCATTCTTGACCTGTCGCAGATCCCTTTTCTCTTTGGAGCCAAGTTCACCGTATATTTCCACCTTCTTGAATGGCCCCTGAAATTCAACAACTTTTTGAGAAGGAGGAATTACAGTTATTTTTTATTTCCAATAGGAGAGTACGTCAGTTATCACTTTTTTCTTCCTCTTAACCAACACTATAGGAGTGTATGGCTCCCTCACCTCCTTGGATGGTATGACACCTCTCTTGGATTTGAATTTCTTGATATCTTTAGAGATAGACTCTACTTTTTCAAAGATTTTATCTTGGCTGTCCTTGCACTCTTCACATTCGTAATGAGAACATGAGGATGAAGAGGGGTAAGAGGGACCTGCGTAAGGGTGAAAAGGGGTGTTTTCAAACATATTTATTTTTTCTAGAGTATCAAATTTCTCATCATCATGAGTGGTAGAAGTATTAGCATGCCTGCCACCAACACCAAAAACTCCACCAGAAGAAGCACCTAGATCTGCCTTAGTAGATTGGTCATGAAGAGCCTCAACATTAGGCTGACCTTGCCTAACTCCTCTTCTTATGGCTATTGCTCCAGCCAATTCCTTCCTTATTAACTCTACCGTCCTGTCTGCTATAGTATCAACATGACCTAGAGTAATATAAGAAGTCATCAACGACTCCTCTTCAGTAGGCAAATCCATGGATGCACAACCTAGAAAAAAAGACAGGTACATTTAAATCATATAATATAATAATCTTCATAGTTGGGTTAACATTTTAACAATCAACTTCTGTAATAGATTAACAATATGTTGCATTAGATTACCCATCTATTTCATAGTTTGCAGTAGATGGTTAAAATATATTTAAGTCTAGTTCAAAGAACCAGAGCAACACATGGAAATCTGATGCAAAATATCAATCTCTGTCATAACAGATTACCAATCTGTTGCACCAGTTGCACAAGATGGGTAATCTATTGGGTTACATATTATGAAATAAATGGTTTGTATATGTATTAACAATATGTTACATCAGATTACACATCTGTTGCATAATTTGTAATAGATGGTTAATTTGTTAGAAGTTGGGTTCAGAGAATCAAAGCAACAGGTGGGTAATCTGATGCAAGATATCAATCGTCTGTCGCAATAGATTATCCATATATTGTATTGGTTGGCACAGGATAGGTAATCTATTGCAACAGATGTCCCATCTGGTGCATCAGATATAACATCTATTGCACCAGATATAACATCTATTCAATATATTTCATTTAGTAAAATTATTTTACTTGAAGACGACGTACTGCATCATCCGGAGGGTTAAAAAGATCAGTCTCCTTAATTTTGGTGTTTCTATTTACAGCTAACCATCTAAACATCCTTGGATAAGAAACCTTATTCAAGAAATCCATTACCTACTTTTGGAGAGGAGAAATGTCTTCAAATGCCCAAGCCAAAAAAATATAAATAGGAAGCAAGCAAAAAAAAGTCATAATAGCTATATTCAATATAACTTAATGGATGAGTTAAAATAGTGATTAATTTACCATGAAAGCTTAAGGAAAGCCGCATAATGTGGTCATCCCTGAGGATATCTTTGTTAGTAAATATTGGACAGTCAAGTAGATGCTGACATATCCCCAGGGATAATTGTTGAATTTATCAAAATCCTCAGCACGATCCAATAAATTATCTTCTATAACCTTGTTGGTGTCTCTTGCCAATATAACCGAATGGACAAACCAAACTAAGCACAATTTCTCCCTGTACTTATTTGGTATGGTTTTATCCATGAGATCTTTCAACAAATTCGATGTTTTGTAGCCACGTCGAGCAATGTCGAACAACCCATCTATTTTTTTCTTGCATTTTCTTGCCTTGGATCTTTTACGGGGTGTTCCCTTAGCGATAGATAGTTCTTCTGGACGATGGCATCTCAAGCCCGTCACTATGGCAATCTCTTGCAAGCCAAAATAAACTAGGATGCCACAGTAGTTGATCCAAAATTTCATCCATCTTTTTGTTACCCCCCTCCTCCGAATCTTCCTAATCCCCTACATACTTGATCCTATGCTTGAGAATACCATATACCATCCTCGTATGGAAACGGGCAGGGGACTCAGGAAACTTAAGAAAGCATCCAAAGCAGCTCTTCTTAAAAAGTCAGTCTATGTTTTCGTCCTTCATAATTTTCCTAAAATAAATAAATTTACTCCCCATCTGACATTTAAGTACAATTTCACCAGTTAGTTCTTCTTCTGCTTTTGTGTCATTTATCGGCATTGCAACTTGAAACTTGTCAATACTAAAAGTTTTGACAATATCATGCTGGGATATCGATATTAATTCATGCCCCATTGGTGATCCATTATCATTATATTGATGATCATCCTCTTTCTTTTTCTCTTTCTCACTCTCTAATTCCTCTTCCCTCTCACTTTCATTTTCTTCATCACCGTCTACATAACCTTGTCCACCTTTCTCAATGTTGTTTTCATATCTCTCCTCGGCTTTACTTTGTTTTCTTGACTGAGATTGTTCAGGAAGTTCTTCTGAATCTATCTGTACTCTAGCTATTTTTGTTGGGTTGTCAGAAGTTGATCCACTTTCAGTTTTTCTACTTTTGGGAGACACCTTTTAACTACAAACAATAGAAAAACAAAAGATACATTGCATTTGATGTTTGCATGATTTTTTTTTAAAAAAAAAAAGATAAGACAAATTTCAATAAATTATTCTACGCCATATTACAAAAAAAATACTCCAATGGATAACCCATCAGTTGTAACTGATAGGGAATCTGTTTGAAGACCTATTTAATATCTCCCAACAGATGTCCCACCTGTTGTAATAGATGGACCACCAATACCACAATGAATGCCACCACCAATGCCACTAAGACCACCACCAATGCCATCAATACCAACACTAAGACCACTGACACCACCACCAAAAACACAAATACCGACACCAACAACAACATCCACCAACAATACCACAAACACCATCCAACAATACCACGACAATCAACAAAATACTAAGACAAAAACTAAGATTTTCTCGGGTGCTTCCTACTTTTTTAGCATCAAAACACAAAATTGCTAACCCATTCTCGAAGATAATACAACTAAAAGTCTTCTTTTTCATCATTAACTAAAAAGCCCTAATTTTTAGAATAAATAACAAATGTAGAACTCTTCTCAAACTCTGTTACCTGGAACGACAGAGAAATCAATGGATACAAATGAGAATAAAGTCAAAAATAACAACTATGTGGTCGAAAATGAGAAGAAAATTGATCTATTTTGAAGGTTTAAGCAATATGTTGAGTAGTTATTGTTTTTATTATTAAGAGAGAGAGAGAGAGAGAGAAGCGAGAAATTGAGATTTAAAATGAGGAAAAGTTTATCCTGCAAATGGATGATTTATATGGGTTTATTTGTAATTTTGGAAAAGAATGACAAGTTTTGAAATTGTTAATTTGGTCCAAATTAATCTTAATTAATTTTTAAACTTTCAAGAGATATACTAGTTTTTAAAATATTAAGTTAATGAGAGATCATTTCAACTCAGAATGATCGATTGACGACCCGGGACAGGATGAACGCAATACCAACACCATGCAATTGCAACAACTCAATTGAAGTTGTAGTTGACCATATGAGCTCATTCATTCATCCCTAGTTCTAGCTAAATCTTTTTAGGTACTATTAATTTTAACATTAAGTTAATGAGATCCATTTCAACTCAGAGTGATTGATCAATGACTTGGGTCGGGATGAACACAATACCAACACCAATTGCAAAGACTCAATTGAAGTTGTAGTTATCCCTATGAACGTATTAATTTATCCCTAGTTGCATCTAAATCAATTTAGGTACTATTAATCTTAACATTAAGTTATTGAGAGCTCATTTCCACTCAGATTAATCGATCGACGACTCGGGTTGGGATAAACGCAATACCAACACTATGCAATTGTAACTACTCAATTGAAGTTATAGTTGACCCTATGAGCCCATTCATTCATCCATAGTTCCACCTAAATCAATTTAGGTATTATTAATCTTAACATTAAGTTAATGAGAGCTCATTTCAACTCAGAGTGATCGATCGACGACCAAGGTCGGGATGAACGCAATACCAACACCATGCAATTGTAATAACTTAGTTGAAGTTTTAGTTGACCCTATGAGCTCATTAATTCATCCCTAGTTCCTCCTAAATCAATTTAAGTACTATTAATCTTAACATTAAGTTATTGAGAGCTCATTTCAACTCAGAATTTCTAGTCCCACAGATTGTCAATATGTCGTAAGTTATCTGACAAATGGAATATATTTTGCAATAGATTACTCATCTGTTAGATTTATTTTAAAGAAATTTTCTTTTCTTTTCAAAATACAATAAAAATTAAAATATTATAATTAGATTCGTTATTTTTTAATTGACATATTTGAAAAGTCACCATTTATATTTAATTACAGGATATGAATAGTCGTGGCTTTTTGTTTGACTTAGTTAGCCCTTCCAATTCAATCATTTATAAATAGGTCCCTCCGGCCTTCTTTCCTTACTCTCACTCGTTCATTATACTATACTTATAATACAAATATAGCTGATCCAGATTCGTACAAGAATATTCATATCGAGTCCTTGCGGGAACTTCAAAGGAAGTTTGATGAACTCTAGAGGGATTTGGCCCACTTCAGAGCAAGGTTGAAGGCCCTGCTGTAGCCGGATGAAAATTGTCCGATTGACAATAATAATAGTATAATAATAATAATAGTTACGATAATAATAAAAGTATTAATAATAATTAGGATATGTTTTTTTCTTTTAGTGTATGTATTTTCCTTTTTTATATCAGATCTACCTATGGGATGCAAAAAAACTATGTTTTGTTTGATCGACTTTGAATTTTTAATTCTTATTTAATATTTAATTATCATTCTATTTATTTCTTATTCTCAACTTGTCGACGGTTGGAGGTAGGGATTGAGCATTTATGGCAACAGAAATCTGATGCAACAGACGGATCATATATTATAATAGGCAGTTATTAATATAAAAAGGGTTATTGTTGAGAGGGTGGTGAAAAGTCATGATTCTCCTATTATTTAATGTGAAAAATGATTCATAAATAAATAAAAAGGAGAGGAATTTAAATGTATACACAATATTTATAACTATAAAAGGAAGATTATTTAATAAAATAAAATTCACAACATTAGATTAATTAAGTTATATGATGATTGTTTGTTAAGAAAAAGGTGAACAGTCGTGACCGTGACTTTTTGTCTAAACACATTAAACAAACAAACAAGGTTGTTGATGCATCAAATTACCTATCTGTTTTGACTGATGGTATATCTGTCTCAACAGATATGTTATTTGATGCAACGGATATACAATCTGTCGTCACAACTCAATAAAAATGGTTATTATTTAACTAAAGAAACGATTATTGAAAAGGTTTCTTCGATTTTTAAATTGATAAAAAAGTTATTTAAATTTAATAACTAATTATTTATAATAAGTTAAAAATTCATGACGTGTCACAATAATAAAAAACTCACCAGCATGGTTTAATTAAGTAATTTATTTTCACAGAAAACAATAAGAAAATAAATGATAAATACAAATTATAACCGTAAAAAAATGATTATTTAATTTGAATAATTGAAGTTAATATTAAATAAGCGTCATTTCTTTTCACAAAAAATATTTTTTTTAGATCTGTTTTATTAATTTATATAATAAAAAAGCCAGTAAATTTAAATTAATGATATGATGATAATTTTTTTTAAATAGATTATATGTTGCAACAGATATATTATCTGATGCAACAGGTTATCTATTAGTTGCAATAGATGATATATCTGTTGTCATAGATAAGTTATCTGGTGCAACAGATATAGATTTTGTTGTCGCAACTCAATAAAAATAATTCCTAGAAAGAACTAATTATTAATAATAATAAGCTGAAAAGTCATAACTTATCATAATATATTTAATTAAGTCATAAGTTTTTACAGTAATCAAGAATGTCGTTAATAATGAAGGTGAATAGTTGCATCTTTAAATCTGTTTTATTAATTTGTATAATAAAAAGGTCAAAAAATTTGGATTAATGAAATGATGATAATTTTTTTAAAAAATAGATTATATGTTGCAACAGATATATAATCTGATGCAATAGGTTTTTTTTTACAACAGATGATATATCTGATGTCACATATGAGTTATCTGATGCAACAGATATCGAACCTGTTGTCACAATTCAATAAAAACGATTCTTGAAAAGAACTAATTAATAATAATAAGTTGAAAAGTCATGACTTATCACAATATTTCTTAATATAATTAAGTCATAACTTTTCACAGTAAGCCAGAATGACATTAATCAATTTGAATAACTGACGTTAATGTTAAATAGGCATCGTTTCTTTTCAAAAAAAAATATTTTTGTTTTTAAATCTGTTTTATTAATTTATTTAATAAAAAAGTCAGAAAATTTGGATTAATGATATGTTGATAATTTTTTTTTTAAAAAGATAGATTATATGTTGCAACAGATATATTATTTGATGCAATGAGTTGTGTATTTGTTGCAACGGATGATATATCTATTGTCACAGATGAGTTATCTGATGCAACAGATATAGAATCTGTTGTCACGGCTCAATAAAATGGTTCCTGGAAAGAACTAATTATTAAATAATAATAAAGCTGAAAAGTCATGACTTATCACAATATTGCTTAATTTAATTAAGTCATAACTTTTCACAGTAAGCAAGAATGTCATTAATAAATGGAGGTGAATAGTTGTGACTTTTTATCTAACAAATTTAAGTTTAATCGTCTATAAATAGGTCCCTCCTTAATCAATCATATCGTTCATTCAACTATACTATTTATTCCTTGCTCTTGTTACACCTTCAGCAACTACTTTCTCTTCAAGAACTTAACAGCTTTTCCCTGTCTCTGGTAAGTTTTTTTCTTGCTTTTTGTGTAAATATACGTAGTATTACATTTGAATTCTTTCTTTTCTTTACTTTTATTTTTACGTGTTTTGTTAATTTATGTTTGTTTTAGCTATGGCTGATCTAGTGTGGGATGTCGCTATTTTATGTGACACCATGCGGGATCTATAGAAGGAGATTCATAACCTGCAGTGGGAGTTAGGCGCCGTCAGATTAAGGATGCTATGGGAGATCCGCAGGCTGAGGAGGGCGCTGCTGCTGTCGGTTGAAGATTAGCCGGTTGGCCATACAAATAATAATGATAATGATGATAATAATAATTAAGATTATTTTTTTCATTTACCTATATATTTTTATTTTTATTTTGTTTAATAAAAAATTTATGTTTGATCCACTTTGACGTTTTAATTCCTATTTAATTTTCATACAGTCTATTTCTTCTTCTCAATAATGACATGTCTACAAATTAAGGAATAATTTGAATCCAGTATCAATAGCAAGATATCAACATATAAGTTATCTGTTGGGTTTGTGACAGGAGCTGTATTATGTTGTTCGAAACAGATTATTCATCTGTTGCAACAGAATAATAATCTATTGCAATAGATAAATATTCTTTTGCAATAGATATATATTCTATTGCAACAGATTACTTGTCTGTAGAAATAGATTACTAATCTGGTACAACAGATTGATTATCTATTTTAACAGAGTACTAATTTGTTGTAACAGAATACACATCTATTCGATTCATATTACGGGCACCCAAAACCATAAACACGAATCGAACATGAGTCTTCTGTTGTAACAGAATATTTATCTGGTGCCACAAATGATGGATCTGTTTAAATAGATTACTCTTGTGTTGCATTCATGTTCGCGTGCTAGCTATTGTTGAAAAACAGCTAGCACACTAACAGTTACCCAGATGACAAATTCAACTAAAAAACATAATTTGACTTACCAAATTCTTCTCTCAAGAAAATGCCAAAGTTAAAAGTGAGGTACAAAATAAAATTTGACCGAAGAAATTGGTCAAACAGCAGCAGTTGCGGTAACAACAACAACAATGATCAACAAGAAGAATATGAAGATTATAATGAAGTATAAGATGATGATAATGAATCAGAAGATGGTGAATAAAATAGCAGAAACAATGAACAACAAATATCTCGAAGAGAGAAAATAATAACGGATGAGAAGAGAGAAAAATGCATTTTTTTCCTTTATTTTCCGTTATATTAACTAACATTTGAATCAAAGTGTAAATTTAAAAACTTGTGGGTTATTTTGAAATTTCCCAAACTTTCTTAATCTATAATTATGTAATTGTCAACTCCACTCAATTATTAAGATTTGTGTCACCTACACCTCATTTTAAAACTTTTTTGTCACATGTAGCCCAAAGCCCCTTGTTACTTTCTCCTCTGTTTTAATTTGTTTTTCATTCTTTAGTTTTTTTAAAATATATATATATATATATTTGATAATTTTTCAATTCTAATTATCCACACGACTTATTTAGAATCCCGAGATTTAAGAATACTTTAAGATATTCTACATTTTTTATGTAATGCCCTAAAATTTCCATCCCGAGACATCACACGATGCTTAGGGTTACACGTAGCCCCAAGCTAACCCTCGGAGCCAGACACAAGCTCAAGGAACTCAATTCAACAATAGTTATGCATAATAAAGAGAGATACCACATCGGGTTCAAGAGAAATACAGGAGAATACCAGACTGTAAAACCAAAATATATTGAATGTCTGTACACACCAACCCTCTAGTCTGACAAAGCCTCTATACATCAGAATCAAGGAGACATTGGGACAAACCCCCAACTGACTCTACAGTACTGAAAACCATAACAACAAAATGATATCACAAAAATATAGACATGGTCCTCGAACCATGAGGACTCACCTCTGAGGGAACGTAGTTGAGGCACTCGAATAATGCTAATGCAGCTGCGGCTAAGTACCTGAACCTACATTACAAGAAGATGTAGCCCATAGGAAAATATGTGGGTCAGCACTTTGGAATGTACTGAGTATGTAGGGGTGCATGCAATAATGCAAATATCATCATCAATTTCATAAAAATATGCATATGTAGAATGATGGCTCACTTGGCTTGAGTTAGATTGAAAAATACTTTTCATGAGCTCATAGTAAATAAATCATATGATAAAAACCTCATGAATCATTATAAATAACTCAACTCTTCAACTCAAGACTTGGAGTGACTCGGTAATTCAAAAAACTCAACTCTTATGGACATGGGAGGTTCTTATAACCGACATAAACTATATGAGCTACATGAAGTCCAATGTTTTTCCCTTCTATGGAGAGAACCCCACATTGACGAGGCATCGTACTCTTGCCAGGGATTACAATCTAAATTTAGTGATCACAATCTCATACTTGGCCTCTGGCCCACAATTATCAATATCAATCCTACGGTGGCACGTAGTTTCGGGGAAATATCATATTTCCCGCTCAGTGCTAAATACTACTCCCAGAAATAAGCTCAGAACGCATTAGAAAATCCACCAAAAATATCACAAGGGTCTATCATGAAGACTAAATCAAATCTCTTTCTCATTTATCAAATCATAATCAATTTGTGGATTCCTAACTCGACTCAAATCAAATCAATCTTTCTCAATATCAAAGTGTATCAATTCATTAAATCATGGAAACATCAATAACTTTGAAGAAATATCAAGACTCATTATAACAACTCAATCTCATGAATAAATATACTCAATAATCTAATTTGTCATAAGGAAGCTTAAAGCTTGACACATATCTTGACAGCATTTGAAATATTAACTCATGGTAGAAATATGAAATTTACAATATTAAATATCGTCATAACTTGGGAATAGCAAAATAATCATGTATAACAAAGCTTGAACAATTTATATTGTTATAATCTCATGATGAAGTCATTTGGGTATAAACCCACTTGCAAAATCATATAAATCCATGATAGAAATCAAAGCTTTAGGCACAAGAACGAAAGAATTGCTCTTGTTCAAAACCCCGCATACCTTAATCTTTGAAATTAGATGAATTCTAGTGCTTAAGACTCTGAAAGCACTGATAATAAATGATTTTCAAAGCCCACATTATGAGGAACTTGATTCTTGAAGAAATCGTGAAGATTTATGGATGATTTTTGGAAGATTAAATTTTCTTGATTGAAACCCTAATATATATTCTTAAGAAAATTGGATGAGAGAATGAAGAAATTAGGGTTTGGATGGGTATTCTCATATTTATATAGGCCTCCAAAAGATGGAAAAAAACCAAAATACCCTTGCAAAAACGTCCCTTAATTCATAAAAAAATAGCTAACGAAATTCGTGACAAGCCGTTAAACTTGTGACAAGTCATCACAAAATGTTTGATTTTATGATTTTCTGCTTAAGGTTGACGACTTGTCACAAATGTCGTCACTGGGGTTGGAAATCTGCCTAAGGCTGACGACATTGGTTATAAGTCATCACACTTGTGATGACTTGTCACAAATGTCGTCACTGAGTTTTCCAGCCTGATATGCTGGAGTAAAATGGGCATAACTCTTGGGTATGATACTGGATTTGGGTGAAATTAGTATCGTTGGAAAGATAATTCAATTATCTATCTGTTGGTAGTTCATGAGCTCAATAATTCGTAGGGTAGTAAGAGATATGCTCGTTTGAAGTTAGCTATGCCAAAATTCTTCTCAAGAATTCAATCGATAAGGGATGTTTTGATTCACCTAATCGCTAGGACATCTTTGAGGCCTTAATACACATTACCCTTGATCAAAAAACAACCAAAGCACTATAATTTATTTCTCATGAGCTTGAGTCATGGTTGCACTATTGGTTAGAGTCTCAGGGTGTTACAATATCTTCCCCTTAGAAATATTCGTCCTCGAATGTTGCCAAATAGGCCAAGACCAAGA
Source organism: Capsicum annuum (assembly GCF_002878395.1). Lineage (NCBI taxonomy): Eukaryota > Viridiplantae > Streptophyta > Magnoliopsida > Solanales > Solanaceae > Capsicum > Capsicum annuum. The sequence goes on along the minus strand of NC_061122.1, from coordinate 133,216,089 downwards.
GAAAATTAGGACGTATAGCTGGAACGACTCACTCAAAGGGATTACTTCACTCTATACCTTCGGATACCATATAAAATGCATGAATTCATGATGGAAGTAGACACACAGCTGAATCTTTAATAAGAAAGGGGCGGAATTAAGAAAGAATGGTACCTTCTGCTCGCTCCGAACTCACAGAAAAGAGGTGAGGGTACTTGGCTCGTATATCAGCTTCAGCTTCCCAAGTAGCACTCTCAACAGATTGATTTTATCAAAGAACTTTAACCAAAGGAACTTTTTGTTCCTTAGCCTACGGATTTGAAAATCCAAAATCTCAAATGAAAACTCCTCAAATGAAAGGCTATCCTGAATATCTAAGCTTTTGGAAGGATCAACCACGATAGAATCATCAATACACCGTTAAGCATAGAAACATAAAATACCAGATGAACGCTAGACAACTCTGCGGGTAGCTCTACCTCATATGCTACTTTCCCAACACGGCTCAGAATTTTGTACGGACCAACATAACGGGGACTAAGCTTTCCCTTCTTCCCAAATCTCTTCACCCCTTTCATGGGTGAAACCTTCAAATACACCAAATCATTAACATTAAACTCAAGATCTTTTCTTCTCACATCTGCGTATGACTTCTGACGACTTTGAGCACTCTTCAATCTTTCTCGAATCAACTTAACTTTTTCCATAGCCTCGAACACAGCATCAGGCCCAATCACAACTGCTTCTCCTACTTCAAACCAACCTATAGGTGATCTATATCTTCTCTCATACAAAGCTTCAAACGGGGCCATCTGAATACTAGCATAGAAACTTTGTTAAATGCAAATTTGATCAATGGAAAGTGCTCATCCCAACTACCTTTAAAATCAAGCACACATGGCCTCAACATATCTTCTAAAGTCTGAATAGTCCACGCAGCCTGACCATCTGTTTGCTGATGGAAAGTAGAACTTAGACGAACTTGGGTATCAAGACCCTTCTGAAAAGCCCTCTAAAATTGGGAAGTAAACTGAGTGCCCCTATCAGAGGTAATAGCTAAAGGAACTCCATGAAGTCTAATGAATTCTTGAATATACAATCTAGCATAATCCTCAGCTATATAAGATGAATGTACTGGCAAAAAATGAGCTGATTTAGTCAACCTGTCTATAACAACCCAAATCGAATCATGATGATGATGAGAAGGAGGCAAACCAATTACGAAATCCATATTCAATTCTTCCCACTTCCAAGTAGGAATTCTAAACTCTTGAACTACATCACCGGGCCTTTGGTGCTCTACCTTAACCTGTTGACAAGTAGAACACTTTGCCACAAATCCTGCTATGTCTTTCTTCATACCGTTCCACCAATAGATTTCCCACAAATTATGGTACATCTTGGATGCACCAGGATGAATAGAATATCACGCGCCGTGCGCTTCAGACATAATTCTCTGCCTTAGATCATCAACATCGGGAACACACAATCTACCCTTGGGAGAAAACCTCTACCTTTTGGTCCTTAACTGACATCTTTAGTCTGACCAAATTAGGATCCCTATCTTGCTTTTCCTTTACCTCTGAGGCTAAAGAGGACTCGAAACTACTCTGAACTAACATACTCCCTTCAGCAGAATCAAGCAATCTAACACCCAACCTAGACAAACGATACGCATCAAGGGCCAATTCTTTCTTATCATTCTCTACATGAGCTACACTACCCATAGACAACCTGCTAAGAGCATCTGCCATAACATTGGCCTTGCCCAGGTGATACAATACACTCATATCATAATCTTTTAATAAATCCAACCATCGTCTCTACCTAAGGTTCAACTCCTTCTAGGTGAACATATACTGCAAGATTTTGTGGTCAGTAAACACATCAACATGAACACCATACAGATAATGTCTCTATATTTTCAAAGAAAAAACTACAGCTTTAAATTCAAGATCATAGGTTGGGTAATTCTTCTCATGAGGCTTCAATTGTCTAGAGGTATAAGCTATAACTTTACCCCTCTTCATTAACATACAACCTAAACCAACTCTAGAAGTGTCATAATATACCACAAAACCGTTAGTACCAATGGGTAAAGCTAACACTGGGGCTGAAGTGAGTGTAGTCTTTAACTCCTGAAAACTCTTCTCGCAAGGTTCTGACCACAGGAACTTCACTTTCTTTTGGGTCAACCAGGTTATGGGAGACGCAAAGGAAGAAAAACCCTAAACAAAATGACAGTAGTAGCTAGATAGACCCAAGAAACTCCTAATGTCAGATGGGGAGGTAGGTCTAGTCTAATTATTTACAGCTTCTGTCTTTTGGGGATCGACTATAATGCCTTCAGCGAAAACAATATGACCCAGAAAAGCAACTAACCTTAGCCAAAATTTGCACTTGCTAAATTTAGCGAATAATTGATGATATTTAAGAGTTTGCAAGATAATTCTAAGATGGTCGACATGATCATCCTTTCTTTGGAAATACACAAGAATATCGTCTATGAATACAATGACAAACATATCAAGATATTGCTTGAACACTCGATTCATGAGGTCTATAAAGGCTGCTAGAGCATTAGTTAACCCAAAGTACATAACAAGAAACTCAAAGTGACCGTAACTAGTTCGAAAGGTTGTCTTTGGAATATCACACTCTCTCACTTTAAGCTGATGATAGCCAGATCTAAGGTCTATCTTTGAGAAATAACTTACACCCTGTAGCTGATCAAATAAATCATTTATTCTATGAAGAGGGTACTTGTTCTTGATAGTTACCTTGTTGAGTTGATGGTAGTCAATGTACATAAGCAATGTACCATCTTTCTTATACACGAATAGAACAGGTGCACCCCACGGGGAAACACTGGGTCTGATAAAGCCTTTGTCTGAGAGATCTTTGAGTTGCTCCTTCAACTCTTTAAGTTCTGCAGGAGCTATACAGTACGGAGGAATGAAAATAGGTTGAGTGCTAGAAAGGAGATAAATCCCGAATTCTATTTCTCTATCAGGTGGGAACCTTGGGAGATCTTTCGGGAAAACATCAAGAAACTCATTAACAATGGTAACTAACTGAATAGTCGGAGTATCAGACTGGAGGTCTTAACTGAAATTAGGTGATAGATACAACCCTTGGAAATCAACTTCCTAGCTTTGAGGTAGGTTATGAAATGGCTCTTCAGAGTTACAGAACTTTTGAAATACTCAAAAATGGGCTCGTCAGGAAACTAAAACTTGACCACTCGGGTATGACAATCTATAGACGCGTAGCATGAGTGAATAAATCCATACCCTTAATGATATCAAAATAGACCATATCTAGCTCAATTAAATTAGCACATATAACCCGATGAAGGACAGTGACAGGACACTTCTTATATAATTGCTTAACAATAACAGATTCTCCTACCAGTGTAGAAACCAAAATAGGCTCAGGAATCCATTCAGGGTCCATCTCAAAATTTACAGCAACTAGAGGTGTCACATAAGAGAAACTCAAATCGGGGCCAATCAATACATATACATCAAAATGAAAGACACAGAGCATACCAGTGATAACATCTGGAGAGTCCTCCTGCTCCTGGCGAGGTGGTATAGCATAAATCTATTCTGGCATAAACCGCCAGTAGTACTAGAAGAGGCGCCCTGAAGAGGAAGTGGATGGACTATGGGAGCGGGGGCACTGGTAGCCTAACTCTGGGGACAAGCATCTCAACTCCCCTATCTAGCATACAGATAATCTCTAAGTCAGTGGCCCAACTTTCCACAACCAAAGAAACCCCTTTGATCAACAAAACACTCGCCAAAATGATCTTCACAACACTTCTCACATAAAAGAGGACGAGGTCGGTTACCTACATTTTTTTGAGACCTGGAAAAGATAGGCCTGTTCCCCTGCCCCTGCTTGCTTTTAGGTGGGAGAGCACTAACTAAGGAAGGTGCGGGCATAAACAAACGTCCCTGAAATTGAGGGTGGTTCCCTTCATAGAATCTGGACTGACTGAATCTCTGCTTCTCTGATCTAGCTGTTTTATTCTCTCTTACTCTCTTCCTCTCATTCACCTTATCAGCTTCAATCTGTTAGGCATGTATCATCAATCGAGAAAGGTCCATCTCTCTATTAAGCATAGCAGATCTACACTCTTTCATAATGTAAATTGACACACCGGTCACTAACTTACTCATGATAGTCCTGGAGTCATCCATCATACTAGGAGTATATTTGGATAATTGATTGAATCTAAGACAATAATCCTTAACGGTTATGGAGCGTTGTCTCAAATTTATGAATTCCTGTATCTTTTCTTCTCTCATCTTAAGAGAAAAGAATCTATCCAAGAATGTATCCTGGAATAACTGCCAAGTCAAGGGAGCGGCATCCTCTCCTCTACTCATCCTCTATATCTATATCCAATCATATTTAACAGTTTTCATTCGATAGGCAGCCAATTCAACACTCTCCTCCTCAGTCACATACATAATCTGCGTGATCTTTCTTACTTCATCCAAGTACTTTATGGGTCTTCACCTACCTTCGACCCATAGAACTCAGGCGGATTCATCTGTATAAAGTCATAAACTTAAGCTGCATCAGAATTATTCTCTTACGGAGGTGGAACAGTAGCCTAGGTGTTAGCTAGAGCATTGGTAGTAACTGCCTGAAACACATGCTCGTTCAAGGGATCAATAGGTTGAGGTTGCTTGTTGTTTCTATGAGCTCGACGAGGAGGCATTTTCTATTATGAGAGAGCACGAGTTAATCACAGATAAAGAGGCAGTTGTAGGCACGATAAAATTTCGAATGAAAGAAAAAAATGACATTTCCTAAAAAGTTTTGTAGCCTCTTGCTCACAGATGTGGCACGCTACACACCGATGATTAAGACTCTACGTAACGCGGCTTGTCAGACTCCCTAGGACTCCTTAAACCTTAGGCTCTGATACTAAGCTTTGTAAAAACCTAAAATTTTCATCCCAAGATGTCACACGGTTCTTAGGGCTATACTTAGGCCCAAGCTAACCCTCAGAACTAGACACTACCTTAAGGAACTCAATTCAATAATAGTCATGCATAATAAAGAGATATACCACATCGGGTTCAAGATAAATATTGAAGAATACTAAACTGTACAACCAAAATATATTGAATGTTTGTACACACCCACCCTCTAGTCTGACAAAGCCTCTATACATCAGAATCAAGGATCCATTGGGACAAACCCCCAACTGACTCAACAGAACTAAAAACCATAACAATAAAATGATATCACAAAAATATAGACACGATCCTCAAACCATGAGGACTCATCACTAAGGAAAGTAGGTAAGGCACTCGAATATCGCTAACGCGGCTGCGGCTGAGTACCTAAACCTACATTACGAGAAAATGTAGCCCATAGGAAAATATGTGGGTCAGCACTTTGGAATGTACTGACTATGTGGGGGTGCATGCAACAATTCAAATATCATCACCAATTTCATAAAAATATGCATATGTACAATGATGGCTCACTTGGCTTGAGTTAGATTGAAACATACTTTTCAAGATCTCATAGTAAATAAATCATATGATAAAAAACTCATGAATCATCATAAATAACTCAACTCTTCAACTCAAGACTCGGAGTGACTCGGTAATTCAAGAAACTCAACTCTTATGGACATGGAAGATTCTTATAACCAACATAAACCATGTGAGCTACATGGAGTCCAACATTTTTCCCTCCTAAGGAGAGAACCCCACATTGGCAGGAGCGTCGTACTCTTGCCAGGGAGTACAACCTAAATTTAGTCATCATAATCTCATATTCAGCCTCTGGCCCATAATTATCAATATCAATCCTACGGTGGCACGTAGTTTTGGGGAAATACCATATTTTCCACTTGGTGCTAAATACTACTGCCAGACACAAGCTCAGAACATGTTAGAAAATCCACCACAAACATTACAAGGGTCTATCATGAAGACCACATTAAATCTCTTTCTCATTTATCAAATCATAATCAATTTGTGGATTCCTAACTCAACTCAAATCAAATCAATCTTTCTTAATATCAAAATGTATCAATTCATTAAATCATGGCAACATCGATAACTTTGAAAAAATATCAAGACTCATTGTAACAACTCAATCTCATGAATCAATATAATCAATAATCCAATTTGTCATAAGGAAGCTTAAAGCTTGACACATATCTTGAAAGCACTTGAAATATTAACTCATTGTAGAAATATGAAATTCACAATATTAAATATCAAGTCATAACTTGGGAATAGCAAAATAATCATGTATAACAAAGCTTGAAAAATTTATATTCTCATAATCTCATGATGAAGTAATTTGGGTAAAAACCCACTTGTAAAATCATATAAATCCAAGATAGAATCAAAGCTTTGGGCACAAGAACGAAAAAATTGCTCTTGTTCAAAACCCCACATACCTTAATCTTTCAAATTGGTTGAATTCTTGTTCTTGAGACTCTATCCGCACTTGTAATAAATGAGTCTCGAAGCCCACACTATGACAAACTTGACTATTGAAGAAATCTTGAAGATTTAGGGATGATTTTTGGAAGATTAAATTTTCTTGATTGAAACCCTAATATATATTCTTAAGAAAATTAGAGGAGAGAATGAAGAAATTAGGGTTTGGATGAGGATTCTCATTTTTATATAGGCCTTCAAAAGATGGGAAAAGAATAAAATACCCTTGCAAAACATCCCTTAATTGCTGAAAAATATAGCTGATAACATCCGTGATAAGCCGTCAAACTTGTGACAAGTCATCACAAAATCTCGGCATAAAATGTTGGATTTTATGATTTTCTTCTTAAGGTTGACGACATTGGTGATAAGTCATCACACTTGTGATGACTTGTCACAAATGTCATCACTTGGGGTGAAAATTTGCCTAAGGTTAACGACATTGGTGATAAGTCGTCACACTTGTGACGACTTGTCACAAATGTCATTACTGGGTTTTCCAGCCTAAAATGTTGGAGTTAAATAGGCATAAATTTAGCTCTGATACCGTATTTTGGTAAAATTAGTATCGTTGAAAATCTAATTCAATTATCTATCTGTTGGTAGGTCGTGAGATCAATAATTCGTAGGGTAGTAAGAGATATACTCATTTGAAGTTGGCTATACCAAAATCCTTCTCAAGAATTCAATCGGTAAGGAATGTTTTGATTCACCTAATCGCTAGGACATCTTTGAGGCCTTAATACACATCACCCTTGATCAGAAAACAACCAAAGCACTATAATTTATTTCTCATGAGCTTGAGTCATGGTTGCACTATTGGTTAGAGTCTCGGGGTATTACATTTTACTAAGACTATAACATAAAATAAAAATATTTTTCTAAACTTCGTATAAATTACATTAAACAGCCAAATTAAGATAAAGCAAGTAAATGGTGTATTTAGATTTTAACTTTTACTTGTTGTATAACAATATATTTTTTTGGTTTCCAAATCCATTTCCCACCAATTATCCTCTTTAATTTCAAATTTGAAGAAAATCCCACTTTGAAAGATTGGAGAATCAAATAAAATGACATTTTGTAGTTTTTATACATGAAAATAATTGTCTTTTAATTGAAATTTTAGCTCCTAAACTACTTCATACTTAAAAGGATGGAATTTTTGGTACTTCTTTGATGCTCTTTATTTATAAAGAAAAAATATCAAGCTTTCTAATTCACATATAGAGATAGAGTTGTCAACATAGGTAAAGTTCATTGAGCTGACTCAGTTTAGTCTGTAATTTAATAAGGTTGGACTATAAGTTTTATAGCCCGTTTAAGAACAGGGCTTTTTAGCCTAATTCGAATGAGCTGATTGGCCTGTGAGGCTTGAACAATATGGGCTGGATTGGTTCATGGATCAAATAAAAAATAATTAAAAAATAAAATAAAGTACTAAGAATAATAAAAGGAGTCCAAACTCAAACTATATTTAGACCACCATAGATATTAAATATTAATTATGCCTGTAAAATATATAAATAATTAAAATAAAAAATACTAAATTTTTTAAGAAATCAGATATGTTTGTTAAAGATAATGTGACGGTGTTCAAAATGTCATAAATGCCATGAGAGTCTATTTTTTAGGAGTTCATTTTCACTTTTAATGGATTAAATATCTTTTTTAGGAGTTCATTTTCACTTTTAATGGATTAAATATAGGGGCGGACCTACGTTATAATTTGGGGTGCTCCGGTACCCACTAAACTCGACACAGAATAGGTATAATTACATAGAATATATATATATATGAAAATAGGTATAAAACATATAAAAATACCTACTCTAACAAAAAGTCGGTTGTGTACTGGTATTTAGGTTGATCTTAAGGTGCTTCACTGGAAGTATTGACTTGGGTTCGAACCTCTTTTTATTTTTCTCAGATTTTTAACTTTTTAAGCACCCGTTATCCTTAAATTCTGGGTCCACCACTGATTGAATATTGACTTTTTTTGTGTTTTATTGTGATCTATTGAAATAAAATTAGGTTAATATTGTTATTTAACTAGTTATATTATTACCCATTAATTTTTTAGTTTGTTCCTCAACAATCTCTATTTGGTTTGAATTTGGTGTCAAAAGTTATTTAAATTTTATTGATTATTAGGGTTTTTTTTTGTAATTTTAATATTTGATTAACAATTAGTAACTTCATGTAATATTATATTGCAAAGTTTTATGTAATTAATATTTTAAAATTAAAATTATAAAAATAATATATTTTAAAAGGTGGGTTGGTCCGCAACCCACAGAGTGATGAATTGAACTTGCTATTTTCTAGTCTGTCATCTTAATGGGTTATAAATATAAATTAGAGTTATTTTTAAATTTTTTATCAGAGAATTATGAGTGAAAAAAAATTAAAAAGCTTCACTTATTTTCATTTTTTTAAATACAACTCAATTTGAAATTCTTTTGGCTAAATGCCATTTATAGAATAAAGCAAAAACTATATCTACATGAGAATAAAAAAGATTCAATTATTTTCATTGACATGAATGATGAGGTTCTGCAGGAGAATAAGGGTTTAAACTTCATTCCACTGACAACTGAGGACAAAAACTATATCTACAAGCCTTGGCAGCAATCCCTAATCATAAAACTTATAGGGAGGAAAATGGTTTATCAGCTCCGAAAGCATAAACTAACTCGCATTTGGAAAAACACAGAAGAATTAAATCTTGTTGACTTTGGATTAGACTACTTTCTAATTAAATTCATGAATGAAGAGAATACGCTTCATGTACTGCATAACAGACTTTGGTTCATACTAAACATACATCTATCAGATCAAATATGGGAGCCAAAATTTGTTGCATCACAAGCAAAAGTCACTTATGGAACAATTTGGCTTTGACTTTCATAATTGCCAAGTGAATTCTATGATCAGGATAACCTATACAAAGTGGATTAAAAGGTAGGAACCTTGTTAAAAATTGATAGATATACCCCTAGAGGAAAGTACACACATCTATGTGTTCAGGTTTTGATGGAACAACCCCTAGTCCACCATGTCTATATCGGATATGTCACGACCTAAATTGGGGCCTGGCCATAACAGCATCCCGAACCATAAAGGCCCAGACATCCCTATCTGTCTGGTAATCATGCACAACGTTCAATTAATAGAGGGAAAATACAAAATTATTTAATAGAACGAAATCATGGTCATAAGTCTGATATAAATTCAACAAGGGTAAATGAAATACAACACCATCTAATGACATATGAAAAGCCATCTGTGAAATTTCTACTACACGACTAATAACATTGTCTGAAAACTAGGACAAGGCCCCCAGTAGACCAAAACCATAACTGATAATAAATGTCAGAAAATAACTAGGCCTCCTGAAATATAGAAGGCTCACCGACTAGGACCTGTACTTCTGTCTGAAGAAATCTACTACTTATCAGGACCCCTAGACTGTGCCTCAAAACCTAGAAGGTAGGGGGGTCAAAACAGATGTACTGGTATGTAGAGCAATCCAAAATAAAGCTTTTAATAAAATAGTTGAGATCTAGTCATAAAACAACGCATACGATATAAATTCCAAAACACATGGGCATCTTTGATAGTCATAAAACTTTTCTGTCATTGCAGCCTCTGATCTTTGTATTACTTCTGAGTTAGGTGGCACTTTCCTACAAGTCTGATATTCCACGGGCTATATGGAATCTGCCATTGACTCGGCGGATAATCCCCCAACCCAAGTGTGCCGCAAGGGTTGTAGTGTTTGAGTCTGATACGCCACAGGACACTAGGCCAGCATATAATAATATACCCAGATCGGAAAATCACGGTTTTGGACGATGAGTTGTCTGAACTCGTTCCTTCTTTGAGGAACTACCTAAGCTCTCTTTATGCCCAATTTTAGTCTATTTTAAACATGCTTCATTCTAATTTCAAAAATTTGAAAATCTGATTTCAAACATGCATTCTATTCTATTCTGAATTAACATGGCATTATCTGAGTTGGTGTCGTCACACCAAGACTTGCAAGTCCTTTTTTTGAGCCATAATACATCATGCATGATTCATTCATCAAAACTCAATTCAAACCACCCAAACTTGTAAATAGTATAAGAGATTTCATGTTCTAAAACAGAAGTCAAAACTATGCAAGAATTCTTCAAACATATGGTGGTCATGTGCTTTTGGAAAGACCATGCACTCTTTCATTATATGCATATTCAACATTTATCTATATGCACAACCCTCTCTTTTGATTCCACGATCATGTTCAAATTATAGTATAAATCAAGACCTTTAATATGATGCTTTTCAAAACAATCCATATCATACGAATAATGAGAAAAATCATATCAAGAGAGGGATTCATTATAATTCATTCTCTCAATTGAATATTCATCATTAAACACATGCATAAATATATATAGAATTTCAAAGCAATTTGGGGAAAGTCCTAAAGACCAAAACAATGTCATTGAGACTTCTAAAACATGATTATAAATCATAAATCTAAAACTCTTTTCTTAAAATCATAATTTCTATGCCCATGAGATTTTTAGGAGAACCCCACATACCTCAATTTAGGAATTTGATGAATGATTCTTGAAGCCAATGGTTTGGGGATTCCATATCTTTAATTAGTTTTGGAAAACCACGGTTGAATCTTGAGTTATTTGTTTTTTTTAGTTTGAAACCCTAGAGAGTGTTCTTGAGTAATTTGGATAATTGTGAATGTATTCTGGTGTGTTTGGGATTAAATCTCGTGTTTAAGTTGATAAGGGGGTGAAAAAATACCCAATATGCCCTTAATAAGATGAAATAAAATATAACTGGGAGCCCAATTTTATGGGCCACTGCGACGCGCCACAATTACGGTGGCTCACTGAAAATTGACGAATGGGATTCTTACAGTCACCGTGATGTGGAGCCATTGCGTTGTCACACTGGTTGGAACCTGAAACTTCAGCGCAATGCACCATAATCTTGCTAGGCTACTGGAATTTGATAATTTCTAAGTAGACCCCCTCTGCGATGCGCCAAGCACCAAAATAACGGTGTTTTACGACTAGGACTTAAATTAGCCATAACTTCTTGTCCAAGTATCGGACTTGGGCGAATATTATATCGACGGAAAGCTCATTCAATTTCCCACATGCTAAAAATTCAAAATTAGGGAAATTATATGTGGTTTAAACTTTACTCACTCTAGAAGTCAAAAATGAGACTAAGTCTTTTTGATACCATTCTAATCATTTAACTTTAAGAGCATATTACCACGAGCTAACGCATGGACAATGCGGGGCGTTACATATCCCCCCCTTGGGATCAGTCATCCCCTAATGATGAAGTGGAACATAGACAAGCACAATTTAAGGTATACTAATATCATAAAAGAATAAATCAAGGATTGTACCTTCCATTTCATCATTCACCGGATCAAATAGATTTTGATATCTATCTCGCATGTCATCTTCTGATTCTAAAGTTGCTTCTTCAACTTTCTGATTTCTCTACAACACCTTAACCGACACTATCTCTTTGCTCCTCAACTTCCAAACATGGCGATCTAAGATTGCAATAGGTTCCTCTTCATATGTTAATGAGTATGTTACCTTGATCTCCTCTACAAGCAACACTAGGGAATGGTCTTTAATATATTTCTTCAGGATGGATATGTGAAATACCGGATGAATATAACCCAGATCTGCACGTAACTCTAAATCATACGCAACTGCACCTATCCTTCTAAAAATCTGGTATGGTCCTATATAGCAAGGACTCAGCTTTCCTTTCTTTCTGAATCGTATAACTCCCTTCATAGGGGAGACTTTTAGAAATACCCAATCACCAACTTCAAATTCTAGCTCCGTTCTTTTGACATCGGTATAGGATTTATGTCTACTCTGGGATATCTTAAGTCATTCTCTAATAATATTCCCATCCTCTATTGCCTGATGAATAAGATCAGGCCCAAAAAACTGTCTCAACCACTTTATACCACCCTATTAGCGACTTACATCTTCTCCCATACAGAGCCTCAAAAGGAGCCATCTTAATACTGTCATGATAACTATTATTATATGCGAACTCTATCAATGGAAAGTGATCTACATAAGTACCTTTGAAGTCAATCATGCAGGCCCTCAACATATTGTCAAGGGTCTGAATGGTGCGCTCAGCTTGCCCATTAGTCCGAGGGTGGAATGCAGTACTCAGATTTACTTGGGTACCTAAACCTCTCTTAAAAGATCTCCAAAACTCAGAAGAAAATTGCTTACCTCGGTCAGATATGATGGATATAGGTGCTCCATGCAAACGGACTATTTCTTCAATGTAAAGCTTGGCATAATCATCTCCCGAATAGTTGGTCCTCATAGGAAGAAAATGTGTTGACTTGGTCAGCCTGTCAACAATCACCCAAATAGAATCATACTGGTTTCAGGACCTCAGAAATCCCATAATAAAGTCCATATTGATCATCTGCCACTTCCACAAAGGTAGATCTATCTCTTGGGATGTACCACCTGGCCTTATATGTTATACTTTAACTTGTTAGAAGTTCAAACACTTGGAAACATAATTAGCCACGTCACGCTTCATATTATTCCACTAATATAAGGTCTTTAGATCTTGGTACATCTTAGTAGATCCTGGGTGAACAACATACCTCAAAGTGTGAGCTTCATAAAGGATTCTCTTTCATAACCGGTCTATATCTGGCACACATAGTCAACCATGATATATCAAAATACCATCACCACTTTTTTCAAAAGACATCACCTTCTGTTGACCCACTTCTTTCTTGATTTGTATTAAGATGGGATCCTTAACCTGCTTCTCTTTAACTTCTGTACAAAAGAAAGATTTAGATAGCTCATGAAAAACCACTTCCCCATCTTCAGAATCCAAGAGTCGTACCCCTAGATTTGTAAGTTGGTGAATATCTTTCACCATTTCCCTTTTTCCCTTTTCATCATGAGAAAGACTACCTATAGACATCCTGCTGAGGGCGTCGGCTACCATATTTTCCTTGCCTGAATGGTAGTGCTGGCTCATGTCATAATCCCTTAAAAGCTCCAACCAACGCCTTTGCCTGAGGTTTAATTCTGTTTACAAGAAAACATACTGTAAACTCTTGTGGTCAGTAAATATATCAATATGTACCCTATAGAGATAATGCTACCAGATTTTAAGTGCAAACACCACAGCCACTAACTCCAAGTTATGGGTAGGATAATTTCCTTCATACACCTTCGACTTCCTAGATGCATAGGCCACCACCTTACCATGCTATATAAATACACACCTAAGTCCCATACGGGATGCATCACAGTACACAACAAACCCCTCCATACCTTTTAAAAGAGTCAAAACAGGAGCAATTGTCAAATTATCTTTTAACTTCTTAAAGCTATTCTCATTGGAGTCATACCACAAGAACTTTACCTTTTTCTGAGTCAACTTAGTAAGTGGTGCAGCTATGGAAGAAAAACTCTCTACAAATCTTCTGTAATACCCTGCCAAACCCAAGAAGCTCCGAATACCAGTTGGAGTCGTGGGTCTGGGCCATTTTCTCACTGCCTCAATCTTTTGGGGATCAATCTTGATCTCGTCACTAGACACGATATGCCCCAAGAAAGCAATAGCATTAAGCCAGAATTCCCACTTGGAAAATTTTGCATACAACTTATGATCTTTGAGAGTCTGAAGGATGATTTGGAGGTGATTGGCATGGTCCTCCTCACTCTTGGAATAAATCAAAATATCATCAATGAAAACTATAACAAACAGATCTAAAAACTGACAGAACACCCTGTCCATAAGATCTATGAAGGCTGCTGGGATGTTAGTCAACCCAAATAAAATGACTAGGAATTCTTAATGACCATATCTGGTTTGGAAAGCTATTTTAGGAATGTCTGACTCTCTAACTTTCAGCTGATGGTATCTCGAACGAAGGTCTATCTTTGAAAAACATTTAGCATCCTAGGAAGAGGATATTTATTTTTGATAGTGACCTTATTTAGCTGGCGATAATCTATGCACATACGTAGGGAACCATCTTTCTTTCGCACGAAGAGTACAAGTTCACCCTAGGAGAAATATTGGGATGTATAAAACCTTTGTCTAGAAGGTCTGCTAGCTATTTTTTCAACTCTTTCAGTTCTGCAAGAGCCATTCTATATGGTGGAATAGAAATGGGATGGGTGTCTGACAACAAATCAATACCAAAATATATCTCCCTATCAGGTAGTATTCTTAGGAGATCATCTAGAAAGACTTCTAGAAACTCATTTACCACAAGGACTGACTGGAGAGAAAGACTTTGGTATTAGAATCTTTAACCTGAATAAGATGATACAAACAACCTTTGGAGATAAGTTTATGGGCTCTAAGATAAGATATAAAGTTCCTTCTAGGTGCTAAAGAATGCCCCTCCAATTCTATCACTGTTTCATTCGTAAAAGAAATGGTGACTCTTCGAGTTCTATAATTTAATGTGGCATAGAATGAATGAAGCCGGTCCATCCCTAGGATAGCATCAAAATCAATCATATCTAGGTCTATGAGGCCTTCCATGTAATCCCAGCCACAAACAGTCACTACACAATTTCTATACACTCTTCTAACCACAATAGAATCACCCACTAGAGTAGAAACAGAGAAAGGTTTCAAAATTTAATCAGGCTCAAACCCAAAACTGGTAGCCACATAAGGAGTCACATAGGATAAGGTAAACCCGAGATCAAGTAATGCATAAGTATCATGGAAAAAGATTTGTAATGTACCAGTGACTATATCTAGCGAGGCTTCCACCTCCTGGTGGTTGGACTATGTATACAGCCTGTTACGACCACTTCCGACAACTAAGGTGGCTCCCTTTTGGGGCGGTGGTGGTGCAGAAGAATTTGCCTGAGATTTAGCACCACCGACACTCCTTCTAGTTGAAGGTCAATATCTCTGAAAATAACCCAACTGACCACATGAATAGCATACTAGCAAACCCATTTGACACCTTCCTGGATGATGCCTACCGCAGGTCTGACACCATAAAAATATGTGATGCTGCTGAGCTATGCTGCCCTATGAATGGGTATCTTAAGCTCTGGATCCATGATTAGTTTTGAAACTCTGAGGTCGTCGGTCTACTAGTGGTCTGGGCACTGGCTGGGAATTGAGCATTACCTCAATTCTTCTTTTTCTGTCATTTATTTCCCTAATTACCACTCTGTGGCTGACTGTAGTTCTAATCCGCTATTCTGGCTCTCTTTGCATGTCTTTCCTTCTCCATAGATTCAGTGATTCTCTTATTCTGCTCCTCTGCCTACTGCATATGCACTAACAGCCTAGAGAAGTCCATGTCCCTGTTCAGCATAGCCCCTTTACATTCAAGCACTAAGTCATCCAAAAGGCCGAATACAAATTTTCTCATTCGGGCTCTCATATTACCAGCCATCTCTGGAGCATAACAAGACAGTTAGCTGAAATTCTGAGTGTACTCCTTGACACTCATTTTCCTTGCTTAAAGTTCATAAACTCCTAAGCTTTGGCTTTTTTCAACTCAAGGGGAAAGAACCGATCAAGGAAGGCTTCCACGAACTCGCCCCATACCGTAGGCTCAACACTCTCACCCTTAGAATCCTCCCACTCATTATACCACTGGTTCGTAACTTCTTTAAGATGGTAAGCTGCCAATTCCACCCCTTCCACCTCATCTATATGCACCACCTTGAAGATATTCTCCATCTTATCCACAAACTCATGTGGATCCTCTTCTACCTTGGTACCCGAAAACTTGGGTGGGTTCATTCTCATGAACTGACCCACCCTAGTAGCCTCAGATATGACTGATGCAGACCCGATATCTTCCGACCATTGAGTCTTTGTGGATACCAACTGAGCAAGCATATGAATGGACTGTTTGAATTCTATATTCGATACCTCTCTTTTGTGAGGCTGAGTGTAGTTAGTCCCCATTCGGGGAGCTCTGGGTGCCCTAGGTGGGCTGGTCTGAGTAAGTGGAACTCCCGGAGTAGAAAAAATCTCCAGATTCTGAGCTATGTTTCAAATTCTTTTTTCATGAGTGGGACGGGCCTCATCTGTCTGTGTATTCTGATCAATAGTACGATGGGGAGGCATGATTGTTTTTCTGAAATGCAAGAGATCACGGATTAGAGGATAGATTAGACTCCAAAGCACGAACTAAATTATAAAAAGGGGAAACATTCCTAAAAGCCTAGTGGCCTCCTACTTATAAGTGTGGCGCGCTACACACCCATAAACAAGACTCTACCCGATGTGATTTCACAGATACCCTAGGACCATGAAATGTACTCTGATACCAAGTTTGTCACGACCCGAACCGAGGCCTAGCCATAAAGAACATGCTGAACCATGAAGGCCCGGGCGTCCCTATTTGTCTGGTAATCATGTACAATATTCATATAATAGAAGGAAAATACAGAATTATTTAACAAAACGGAATCATGGTCATAAGTCTAAGATAAATTCAACAAGGGTAAATTAAATCCAAAACTATCTAATCACATTTGAAAAGCCGCCTGTGAAATATCTACTACATGACTAATAACACAGTCTAAAAACTGGGACAAGGCCCTCAGTTGACCAAAACCATAACTAATAATAAATTTCTGAAAATAACTAGGCCTTCTGAAATATAGAAGGCTCACCAACAAGGCCCTGCACTTTTGTATGAAGAAATCTACTACTTATCAGGACCCCTAGACTGTTCTTCAGAACTTGGAAGGTAGGGGGGTCAATACAGATGTACTGGTACACAGAGTAATCCAAAAAAAAAAGCTTTCAATAAAATAGTTGAGAGCAAGTCATAAAGCATCACATACGATATTAATTCCAAAATATATGGGCATCTTTGATAATTATAAAAATTTTCTATCAATGCAGCCTCTGATCTTTGTATTAATTTTGAGTTAGGTGGCACTCCCCTACAAGTCTGATATTCCACGGGCTATATAAAATCTGCCATTGACTCAGAGGAAAAGCCCCCAACCCAAGTGTGCTGCAAGGGTTGGAGTGTCTAAGTCTGATACGCCATAGGGAACTAGGCCAGCGTATAATAATATACCTAGATCGACAAATCACGATTTTAGGCAATGAGTTGTCTGAACTCGTGCCTTCTTCGGGAAACTACCAAAGCTCTCTTTATGTCCAATTTTAGTCTATTTTAAAACTTGCATCATTCTAGTTTCAAAAATCTAAAAATCTAATTTTAAACATGCATTCTATTCTGTTCTGAATTAACATAGAATTATCTGAGTTGGTGTTATCACACCAAGACTTGCAAGTCCTTTTTTTGAGCCATAATGCATCATGTATGATTCTTTCATCAAAAGTCAATTCAGACCACTCAAACATGCAAATAGTATAAGAGATTTCATGTACCGAAACATAAGTCAAAACTATGCAAGAATTCTTCAAACATATGGTGGTCATGTGCTTTTGGCAAAACCATGCACTCTTTCATTATATACATATTCAATATTTATCTACATGCATAACCCTCTATTTTGATTTCACGATCATGTTCAAATAATAGTATAAATCAAGACCTTTCATATCATGCTTTTCAAAACAATTCATATCATACGAATAATGGGAAAAATCATATTAAGAGAGGAGTTCATTATAATTCATGCTCTCAATTGAATATTCATCCTTAAACACATACATACATATATATAGAATTTCAAATCAATTTGGGGAAAGGCCTAAAGACCAAAACAATGTTATTGAGACTTCTAAAACATGATTATAAATCATAAATCTAAAATCCTTTTCTTAAAATCTTGATTTCTATGCCCATGAGATTTTTAGGAGAACTCCACGTACCTCAATTTAGGAATTTGATGAATGATTCTTGAAGTCTACGGTTTGGAGATTCCAAATCTTCAATTAGTTTCGGAACCCACGGCTGAATCTTGAGTTATGTGGTTTTTTTTCCCAGTTTGAAACCCTAGAGAGTGTTCTTGAGTAATTTGGATAATTTTGAATGTATTTTGGTTTCCTTGGGATTAAATCTCGTGTTTAAGCTGAAAAGGGGGTGGAAAAACACCCAATATGCCATTAATGAGACGGAATAAAATATAACTGGGAGCCTAATTTTATGGGCCATCGCAATGCGCAATAATCGCGGTGGCTCACTGGAAATTGACGAATGGGATTCTTAGGGTCACCGCAATGCGGAGCCATCTCGTTGTCCCAATGGTTGGAACCTAAAACTTCTGCGGACTTGCCACAATCGTGCTAGGCTACTGCAATATGACAATTGCTAAGTAGACCCCCTCCACGATGCACCAAGCACCAAAATGACGGTGTTTTACGTCTAGGACTTAAATTAGCCATAACTTCTTGCCCGGGTATCGGACTTGGGAGAATCTTATATCGATAAAAAGCTCATCAATTTTCCACATAATAAAAAGTTGAAATTAGGGAAATTATATGTGGTTTAAACTTTACTCACTTTGGAATTCAAAAATGAGACTAAGTCTCTTTGACACCATTCTAGTCATTTAAGTCTCAGAGCATATTACCACGAGCTAATGCATAAACGATGTTGGGCGTTATAGGATCACATAAGCAAGTGATCCGCTACGAGGGTTTTAACTTATTTATGCACCTCATGTGGAAGACTTGGGCATCAACCCAGATGTTTTACCCATAATCCATCAGTTTCCAAGGAAAGGCCATCAGGAAAGGCCCCAATCGCACCAAACACAGACTCATAAAGGTAAATGGTGGAGTTTCGAAACAATTCTCCTACAAAGAGGGAATCAATCATATCTGCAAAAATGAATTCAAATAGAAAAGGTAAGTTTTCTATAAACTTACTCTAACTAAGGATCTGTCGGTGGTGGCCATAAGAGCAATGGAAAAGCTAACCTTAAATAATTCCCATTCTCCCACCCCATTAACTCCTCCAATGACATAGCAGTATTCAAAAGTAAGCCCCTTATATTCCTCTAAATTAATTAAACCCTCTCTCTATCCCCCAGAAACTGATAAATTAATACAACTAAACAATTCTTTTAGCACTTTAATAAATGAAAAACAAGACTCTCTAAAGACTATAATACCAATAACGTCACAACCCTTAAAACAAAATAGTTCACCAATATACATGACTTTCATGCAAAACTATCCTAGTCTCATTAATACTACTAAATCCACCGATATCTCTCTATTAAATGATATAAATCCTTACAATGATTACCTTTATAAGGCAAACACTATAAATCTTTCTTCAGATATGCACGTCTCTGGTCTCTGGCTCCTTTAATGAAAAAATAATTAATATTTCCTTTCTTTTATATAATGGCACTACACTACAGGAGTTGCCCTTATACAAGGATACATATCCACTATTACCCTCAAGGGACTTTTTATCAGCTAATACGACGTGTTCACATGGAAAATACTGTATTGATGGAGAACGGCCCTCAAAATTGGTCTATGTACATGTCAATGAACCCGCAACCAACCCAGCAACTAAGCTCTTGGTTGGAGATGGGGTTACTGGGCATGCTTTGATGTTCAACCTTCATATCAATGGGGAACAAGTACTTTTAATGATCCAACATCCTGCTACTTAACACAAATAATAATGGAAGGGATGAGGCTTGGACTGGATGCTTACATGCTCAACCATTGGTCTGTGATCTGGTCTCTATTTCCACACCTACTAAATAATCAAGAGGAATTTCCCTTCTATCCACAACCATAACAAGTGTTGGCCCTATGGATCCAATAGCATACCACTACGTTGTCGATAGTGGTAAGCTCCATAGATGTAACCCCTTCGCCACAGTTAGCCTCTCTTCAGATCTAACCAATACCAGAAAACCAAGAAGAAACCATTGACATAGTGAAAAAGATGCAAACAACCGATCCAGAGTCAATTCTGCTAGGACAAGTATGGGTCTTTCTCCTAACAGAAAAAAAAAATTCATATAAATTGTCCCCTATGTATGCATAAATACTCTCTCCATATACGCTCGACCGTCAATCCAATAGTGGAGAGGTATGAATTAGTTCTAAAACCCTCATTGAGGGAGAGTGTTGAAATAACAACCTCACAAACACTCCATCTTCCAATAAAACAATTTGGAATTATCCTGGGTCAAAAAAGGTTGACTTTAGGAGAAACTTTAGGAAGCTTCTAGATTTTCATTGGCCAGCCTTAGTTGTTCTCCTTGAAACTCACCGGAAGACCATCAAACTATTCCCCAAGAATTTTATCATTCAAGTGTCATTGCAGTAGCTGAAATATCTCATGTAGGTGGAATAGCCATACTTTGGCATGATGATATTCTTAGTGTCATTACAGTGGTACTCACACCCCAAGAAATTTACTGCAAAATCTAGGTAATCCCTTCTCCTGTTGAGTGGTTATTTTTGATAATTTATGCAAGTAATTTTTATGTTGATAGACAATGCTTGTGGCATAACCTAGAAAAATTGCAGACTATTACAAAGGCCTTAGATTATAGGGGGTGATTTTAATGAGGTCCTGTATAACTCCGACAAATTTAAGGGAACAATCTAAGCTTTCAAAGGGAAAATAAGTAGCTTAACTATTTAAATTATTGTAAAATAGTAGATTTAGGTTATGTAGGTAGTAAATATACATGGATAAACAAACGAAAGGAGGGTCATGCCATTTTGGAACGAATAGATAAAGTAGTTTGTAAGTATGACTGGCCCAGCTTATATCTGAAATCTTCTGTGATTCATCTCCCTTGAATCCAATTAGATCACACACAGTTTTGTACTAAAGTTAAATTCATCCAACCATATGCTCAATAAACCTTTCTTCTTGGAAAATATTTGGGCCTCACATCTACATTTTTTCAATGTTATTTTTAAGGCTTGGGAGACTTCAAATAACTATTTCCTCCTAGCAATACAACTATTTAAGGAAAATGTTTTACTTTGGAACAAATATATTTTCGGTAACTTTTCGCTAAAAAAGAAAAGACTTCTTGCCCAAATTAATGGCCTGCAGAGATCTCCTAACTATCCAGCAAGCACCTTTCTCCATAACTTATAAGAAATCCTACAAACTGGCTATCAATAAATTTTAATTATGGAGAGAATTTTGGAAGATAAAATTGAGGATTTTATGGTTAAATAATGGAGATGCTAACACTAAATTCTATCATACATCAACTCTTCAAATGAGGGGAAGGAATCATATAACTAGCCTTAGAGATAATATGGGTAACTGGCTAACTAATGAAGGGCAAATTAAAAGTCATATCCTAGATTTCTATTCCTCTCTATACACCACAGAGTTATTTTGTAGTGTTAAGCCGCATCTGCTAGCTAGCTCAAAATTTATCCCCCCTGAGCTAGTCCCTAGCCTAACACCCCTCTAAGTTGCAAAGAGGTGACAGACGCAATTTTCTCCTTCAAACCTCTAAAAGCACGGGCCCGTACGGCTTGCACCCTTTTTTATGTCAAATTTTTTTCCATAGTGGGTGAATCTATTATAATTTTTTGTGCACAAATCTTCTCCCACTATACTATCCCTGCGCCATAAACATAACCCACTTATGTTTAATCCCTAAGGTATCTGGAGCATCTATCATACTGTAATTCCGACCGATAAGCATTTGCAACACTATCTACAAAATCATACCTAAAATTATAGTAAATAAAATCAAACCTCTATTTCCTGAAATAATAGGATCCACACAAGCTACCTTCCTTACAAATAGGCGGGCAACTGATAATGCCATCACTATTCAAGAACTTTCTCACAACTATGCTAAATAATGCAGAAATAAATATAAATTTTCCTCGCTCTTATGTGATTGTAGGCTCTTTCTTCATCAGCTACATAGTTCAGAACTCATCCATATCTATAAAAGCAGAATAGACTAGCTGATAGCATAGAAAGATAAGCCATCTCCACTACATAACCATCCATTATATCTACTAGTTACCCAACCATGAGTGTTGTTACTTTTTGGTTTCCTTCTCTAGATGTCATAGACTTTTTGGATGAGAATAAAAGAGGAGACTTTTCTACTAGACGCGTTAAGACCTTGGGATTTTTACCGCCTAGTACATCTGTACATATTCCTAGTACTGCTATGTTAGGAACTAATGGATGGTCTATAAATGTTTCACAATGTGCAAATACTATGGTGGCATCGCTACCGAATCCCTCTCTGTAGTATTTTGTTAAGACACTAATATAAGTATCCTAGTTACCAAAAAAAGAAAGAAACAGGGAAAGTACATAAAAGGTTTTCTTTGGTGTACCAAAATCTTGTTAGAGGTGCCCAAACCAATTTTGAAATACCTAAAATCTACTTTTTTTCCTTTGATTTTATTTATTCCTTGTTGATTTAATATTCTTCTTAACGAAACTTTTAGTATAAGTATATTTTACTAAGTTAATTTTATTACTAATATTTTGAAACTCTAATTTTGACTATTCTTTTTACTATTATTATTATTATTATTTTTATAGTTATCTACTACTAAATATAGAAAAAAATATTAAAAAATATTTTAATTTCATAAATTGGGTAAGTAAATTTAAATAATTATTTTAGTATAAGAATTTAAGTAAAAGGATAGTGAGGGAGTATTCCATGAACCTATTTTGTAAAGCTATTCAAATGGTAAGACTTTAGACATTGAGATTGGTAGTGGTAAATTGGTGAATTAGATCAAATTTGGGTGGATGAGAACTGATTGAGTTAAAATGAATTGAATTATATTTACCCATATGAATATTGGTAAAAAAATAAATTGGGCAAGATATGAATTTGAAAACTGATTCTAACTCGCTTCGTAACATATTTGGTCAAGTTTTTTTTTAAGGAAAGTACTTATTTTTTAAAAAGTTGCTTGTTTTAAAAAGTGAGTTGTTTGGCCAAGTATTTTGGGGCTTTGAGCTAAAAGTGACAAAAGAGTTTGAAAATGAGGTGTAGGTGACTCAAGTCTTAATAATTGAGTGGAGGTGACAATTACTTTATTATGGATTAAGAAAGTTGAGAAAACTTGAAAATAGCCCACAAGTTTATAAATTTATACTTTGATCCAAATGTTAGTTACTATAATGGAAAAAAGAGGGGGAAAAGGTGTGTTTCTCTCTCTTCTCATCTATTGTTATTTTCTCTCTCTTCGTGATTTTTGTTGTTCATTATTTTTGTTACTTTATTCATCATCTTCTACTTCATTATCATCATCTTCTACTTCATTATTATCTCCATCTTCTTCCTGTTGACCATTGTTGTTGTTTTTACCGCTACTGCTACTACTTGACCTATTTTTTAAGTGAAATTTTGTTTCTTACATCAATTTCCACTTTGCCATTACTTAATAGGTGACTTTGGGGTGTAAAATTATGATTTCTAGTTGAATTTTTCATCTGGGTACAATGTTACTGTTATTTTTTCAATAATGCATAGAACCCGTTCATGAATACAACATAAGAGTCCACAATTTAAATAGATCACTCAATTTGTTGCAATAGATAAATATTCTGTTGCAACAGAAGACTCATATTCATGTTTATGGTCTTATAGTGCTCGTAACATGAATCGAACAGATGGTTAATCTGTTATAATAGAATAATTATCTGTTGCAACAGACTAGTTATCTGTTGCAACATATTACTTATCTGTTACAACAGAATATTTATCTTTTATAACAGAATATTTATCTGTTGGAATAGATAATTATTCTATTGCAACAGATGAGTAATCTGTTTTGAACAACACAATACAGCTCCTACCACAAATTCAACAGATAACTAATATGTTTTAATTTTTTCTATTGCTACTGGATTCAAATTATTCCTTAATCATCAACATGTTTGTTGAGAAGAAGAAATACATAATAAAAATTATATAAGAATTAAAACGTCAAAGTCAATCAAACATAAATTTTTTTATAAAACAAAAATAAATAAAAATACATAGGATAAAATAAAAAAATAATCTAATTATTATTATTATCATCATCATCATTATTGTCATCCGGCCAATCTTTGACCGATAGCAGCAAGGCTGTCCTCAGCCTGTGGATCTCCCGGAGTATCCTTGCTCTCATGACGCCCAACTCCCACTGTAGGTCATGAACCTGTCTCCAAAGTTCCCATATGTCGTCTTGTAGAAAAGCAATGTCTCACACTGGCTCAGCCATATGTAGAACATACATGAATTGACAAAAACGTAAAAACAAAAGTAAAGAAAAGAATCTAAATGTAATACAACATATACTACCAATTGGGTATATTTACACAAAAAGCAAGAAAAACTTACCTGAGTCAGGGAAGAGAATGTAGTTAAAGGTGTAATATGAAAGACAAGATTCAAGAAAAAAATTAGAGTATAGTAGAATGAATGAGTGAGTAAGGAGGGACCTATTTATAGAGGATTGAATTTGAATGAGTAAGGAGAAAAGGCATGACTGTTCACCTCTATTTATTAATTACATACAAATTGGTGACTTTTTAATTACTGTGAAAAGTTATGACTTAATTAAATCAAGCTGCTGACTGACTTTTTGATTATTATGATAAGTCATGACTTTTCAACTTATTATTATTAATTATTTCTTTCTAATAAGTGTTTTTATTTAGTTGTGACAATAAATTCTATATCTGTTGTATCAGATAACCCATCTGTGATAATAAATACACCATTTGTTGTAATAAATCAACAACCTGTTGCATCAAATAATTTATCTATTGTAACATATAATCTATCCTTTTTAATAATCATCATATCATTAATCCAAATTTTGTGACTTTTTTATTATATAAATTAAAAAAACAGATTTAAAAAAAATAGCAAAATCACTACTTGTCACCTATTTAATATTAACATCAATTATTCAAATTAAATAACCATTTTTTTATGGTTATAAATTGTGTTTATCAGTTGTTTCTTTATTATTTTTTGTGAAAAGGAATGACTTAAGTAAATAAAGCTGGTGAGTTTTTTATTATTGTGACAAGTCATGACTTTTCAGCTTATTATTATTAATTAGTTCTTAAATTTTAATAACTTTTTTCTCAATTAAAAATAGAAGACTTCTCTTCTTTTCAATAATAGTTTCTTTAATAAAATAATAATCATTTTAATTGAGTTATGGTAACAGATTGTATATCTGTTGCATCAGATAACCCATCCGTGGCAATAGGTATACCATCTGTTGCAACAAATCAACCATCCATTTTAGGCGCTTTTTTAATTTCTTCTAACAGCTGATTAATTTCTTCTAACAGCTGATTCATCCAAACATAGTTTTTTGAATCCATACAATAGGTTCCCTCCTTAGGTAGATCTGATATATTAAAAGAAAATACATACGCTTAAAGAAACAACATAACCTAATTTTTATTATTACTATTATTGTTATCCTTATCCTTATTATTATTATTATTGTCAATTGGCCAATCATCATCCGACAGCAGCAGGGGCCTCCTCAGCCTTGCTCTCTTGTCGCCCAACTCCTACCGGAGTTCATGAATCTTCCTTTGAAGTTCCCGTAAGGAGTCGTCAAAAAATACTTTGTCCAAATTTGGATCAGCCATATCTAGAAGTGTGAGTAATGTATAATTATATCCCTTAATTAAATAAAACCAATGACTTTTTGAATATGTAAATTAAAAAATGGATCTAAATACATGATTTTATCTTTTATTGTATTTAGAAAAGAAAAGAAAATTTCTTTAAAATAAATCTAACAGATGGGTAATCTGTTGCAAAATATATTCTATCTGTTTGATTATTTACAACATATTGACAATTTGTTGTAACAAATGGATAGATCTTCTTGATTATTTCTAACAGATAATTCATATATTGTAATAGATTGATCATCTATCGTAATAGATGTCTATAATTATTTGATAATTTTAACAGATGTGTCATCTGTTTATTCAAATTAAGCCATAGATGGGCTAGAAAGAATAAGGTGCGTACAGATGAATGGATCCACTTTCATGTGTGGTAGTTATGTATTACTGATAAGGTCATTGAGACAACACACATAAAGTACAATATTTTTGTGAATGCAGTTTTTAAATGATTAGGCATTGATCATTCAAACAAGATCCTGCATTATCTGGTTAAGTTTGATAGGTTTGAATTGATAAGGCTGAGGGCCCCATGAAGATGGTGTTGATACACTATTACAAATTATTTACGATTGTTAATCATGTTTATGTATGTCAAGTTTTGAGAAGGGATCAATATTTGGTTGTATTACAGAGATCTAATAGCTGTTGGACTTAACTTTAAGGATGCATTGGACTCTGAGAAAGCCTTTGAAGCCTTGCACTGCATCAAACAAGAACGAAAAACCAATAGAAATTCCCCTGGCCTAAATTTACATAGTAGGGTTGTTCGAGAAGACGATTTATATGCCAGAAGGAATCATAAGAGAATGCCTGCAAGGGAAAAGGGAGTTGATGAAAGACTATATCATCTGAGAGCTAATTAAAAGAGAAAACATAGGGCAGCAAGGAACTTCTAGAGAATTTGGCCGATAAAACTGAATTAAAAGATGAGAAATCTGAATCAAGTGCAAATATGATAGTGTATCCACTAATGAAAATTCATTTGTTGCCTCACTAAAAAACAAATAATGCAGATGGACACTTTTCTAGGGAGATACGACTAGGTAGCATGGTTGGGATGATCACCTACATAAAAAATAACAAAATGCCAAGAAAGCAGCTTTGCAGGCACCGAGGGTTGTAATGATGTATTGTAAGTCAAGAACACTTGCGCTCATCTATAGTTAAATTAAGGAATCTAAGCGAAGAAGGTAATTTTTAAATTTTAAATTGCATCCCATGCCTTCTTGTTTGTGGTTCTGATTAGGTCCACTACTATTGACCTGATCAAAACTACAAATAAGATTGAAAGGCAGATTGAGTATCATTACTTCCTTAGCAATATGGATATAATTGATTGTGTTTTCTGCCTTAGCATGGTTTCAACATATCTTGGAGAAAATCAGATGCTTCTTGTAGTATGTGAATCTCAATAATTTTCAAGCTTGCCTCCAGCTTGCTAATTCGGTATTCAAGCTTGACGTTGCTATTTTTGAGGTTAGTATAGAGTTCTTGGTATCTACAGTCAAATAATTTGATAGGATAATAATCTTGGAATTAGTGGAATCAATTTAGATCAAATGTTCTGGAATTATGTAATATTTGATCTAAACTGATTCCACTAATTCTAGTCTCATTATCCTATCAAATCCTTTAATGTTTGGTTGAATAAGCTGTATTGAAAAACACTCTAGAGAGTGAGCTATTCAACCATTGAGATCATTATTTGAGTGTGCATCAACACGTTGACCAAAAACAAACATAGCTACCCATCATGTATCATTTAAGCCTTCTCAAGATAGTGTTCTGGAAGCCTTCTGAAGACCTTTTACAAAGCCACAACTTTGAAGGAAATGTTCCTCATTGACGAGCTCATTAAAGACCAATAACCCAAGAAAGCAGCTTTGCAGGCACCGAGGGTTGTAATGATGTACTGTAAGTCAAGAGCACCTGTGCTCAGCTACAGTTAAATTAAGGAATCTAAGCGAAGGCGGCAATTTCTGAATTTTAAATTACATCCCATACCTTCTTATTTGTGGTTCCGATTAGGTCCACTGCTATTGACCTGATCAAAACCACAAAAAAGATTGAAAGGCAGATTGAGTATCATTACTTCCTTAGCAATATGAATATAATTGATTATGTTTCCTTGCCTTAGCATGGTTTCAACATATCTTGGAGAATATCAGATGCTTCTTGTAGTATGTGAATCCCGATAATTTTCAACCTTTCCTCCAGCTTGCTAATTCAGTATTCAAGTTTGTTGCTGCCTTTATGTAGATTACTTATTTTAACTTCATCTATTCTTGGTGTAAGTTTCTTGACTTACTGTACATCATTTCAAACCTCGGTGCTCGAAAAGCTACTTTCTTAGTGTTTTGCTATTTTCTATGAAGGAGATCATTCCGACCATGCTACCTAGTCATAGCTTCCTAGCAAAGTGCCCAACTGCAATATTTTTCCTTGAGATAGCCAACAGACGGATTTTTCATTACTTGATACACTTTCATATTTGCACTTGATTCAGATTTCTCATGTTCTAAGTAAGTTTCATTGGCCAGATTCGCTGTGACCTCCCCTCATATCCTATGTTTTCTCTTCAATTATTTCTTAGATGATATAGTCATTCATCAACTCTTTTTTTCCCTTACAGGTACCACACTTTCTGGTGTATAATCATAACCCTGAGCAACCCAATCATATAAATTTGGGCTAGGAAATAACTATATTGATTTCCATTCTTGGTTGAAGCAGTGAGACACTTCAAAGGCCTTCTCAGAGTATAATGCACTGTAAAAGTTAGTCCAATTGCTATCGAATCTTTTTACAATGCCACCAAAACTTGATCCCTTCATAATACTTTACACATAACTAGGAGAAACAACCATCATTAAATCTTAACCAGGTATCAGAACCATATTCATGGTCCCTTAGCCTTATCAGTTCAGACCTATCAAACTTAACTATAAAATTAAAGATAACTTGTTTGAATGATCTATGACTAATTGGTAAAAAAATAGCATTCAGAAAATTAGTGTACTCTATGTGTGTTTTTATGATAATATTATCAGTAATACATACCTTTCATATATGAAGTGGGTCCATCTACAAACAGCTTATTTCTCTAAATCTATCTTTACTGTAGCCTCTTATGTTGGTCGAGCAAAAGTTGATCAACTTTCATTTCCTTATATCTACAAATAAGAGAAAAAATTGATGTCAAACAATAGAAGAGCAGAAAGAATATTATCCATCTGTTGCAACAGATTATCTATCTATTACAACACCTTCCTATTCATTCAATAGATTGTTAATTTATTGTAACAGACGTGAAGCCTGTTGCAATAGATGTGGAGTCTATTGTAATAGATGTGTGATGTATTGGAATACATCAAACCAGAATTGCTAGTTGTTTGATAAGTTCCAACAGTTGCTTCTTCTATTACAATATCAATAACAAAAAGACATCAATAATAAAGAAACAATATTTTTCCAACACCATCAAAAATAACATCAACAACAAAGAAGTAACATCATTTGTTCTAACACCATCAACAATACCATACCACAAGTTTCAACAATACCAGCCCCACCAACAATATCAATAACAGCATCAACAATAAAGAAACAAACAAAATACATATAAAAAATGATACTTTCAACAAGGCTTTTAAACTTCTCCCAACAGATGACTTTTTTTGCATATTTTAAGAAAAACAACGGTTCATTCATTCAAGACTTAAAAGTAACCTTTCCTTTAAACTTTTTAAATAAATATAATATGGGTAAAGGGTAATTAAATAAAAAATAAATTTAAATAACTTACAAAGAAGAAAATGAGAATAAAAGAGCAATAGTGAACCATACCTGTAATGTCAAAAGTAAGGGGATCAAAACAATAATTTCAGTTAAGAAAAGATATAGATCGGTTTAGATCCAAAAGGATCCTTATGAGAATGAGGAGAGAAAAAAGAGAAAAAAAAATGGTTGTGATTACCCTAAAGAGGAGAGAAACAAAAAGAAATGAGATGAGTAAATTTGGGGATGAAGGAAAGATAATTCTATACATTGGTTTAAATATTCATTAATATCCATTAATAACTTGAGGGGAATGAGAAAGACAAGTGACATTGAAAAGACAAGATAAGACTACTCAACGAGGAGATTTTTGAGTTATCCAAGAAATATTTTTTACTTCCTTAGTAGTATTATTTTATATTTCTTTTTTGGATAGAAGATTTCTTTAAAATTAAAAAAAAATTCAAATAGATATGTTATCTATTGCAATACATATCAATATCTATTAAAAATTTCCAACAGCTTAGTCATTTATCACAACAGATGTAAATGTATATTTGATAATTAAATCAGATATGTCATTTGTTGCAACAAATATTAATATTTATTTGAAATTTTCCAATCGCTCAGTCATCTATCACAACAGATGTAAATGTCTATTTGTTAATTAAATTAGATATGTCATTTGTTGCTTTAAAAATTTCTAACAGCTCAGTCGTATGTTGTAACAAATTTTCTTAAAATTAATTTAGCTAGAACTAGGGATGAGTACATAGGGTCAACTATAACTTCAATTGAGTTTTTGCAATTGCATGATGTTGGTATTACATTTTTCTCGAACTGAGTCATCGATCGATCACTCTGAGTTGAAATAATTCATATTAAATTATTGTTCATATAATACCTAAATTGAGTTAGCTATAACTAGGGATAAGTATATCGGGTCAACTATAATTTTAATTGAGTCTTTGCAATTGCATGAGGTTGGTATTGTGTTCCTCCCGACCTGAGTCGTCAATCAATAAATCTGAGTCAAAATATTTCATATTAACTTATTATTGAGCTAATACCTAAATTTATTTAGATAGAACTAGGGATGAGTACATATGGTCAACTACAACTTTAATTAAGTCTTTATACTTGCATGATGTTGGTATTGTGTTTCTCCTAACCTGAGTCATCGATAGATCACTATGAGTTAAAATGATTCATATTAACTTATTGGTAAGATAATACCTTAATTAATTTTTCTAGAACTAGGGATGAGTACATAGGGTCAACTACAACTTCAATGGAGTTTTTGCAATTGCATGATGGTGGTATACGTTCCTCCCGACCCGAGTCGATGATCGATTACTCTAAATTAAATTGATTTGTATTAACTTAATATTAATCTAATACATAAATTGATTTAGCTATAACTAGGGATGAGTACATAGGGTCAACTACAACTTTAATTGATTCTTTATAATTGCATGATGTTAGTATTGTGCTCCTCACGATCCGAGTCATCAATCGATCACCCTGAGTTGAAATATTTTGTATTAATTTATTATTTATATAATATCTAAATTTATTTATATAGAACTAGGTATGAGTACATAGGGTCAACTACAACTTCAATTAAGTCTTCACAATTGCATGATATTGATATTGCATTCCTCCCAACCCTAGTCATCAATCGATTACTCTGAGTTAAAATATTTTGTATTAACTTATTATTGAGCTAATACCTAAATTGATTTAGATATAACTAGGGATGAGTATATAGGGTCAACTACAACTTAATTAAGTCTTTATAATTGCATGTTGTTGGTATTACGTTCCTCCTAACCTGAGTCGTCAATCGATTACTCTGAGTTGAAACATTTCATATTAACTTATTATTGAGCTAATACGTAAATTTATTTAGATAGAACTAAGTATGAGTACATGGGGTCAACTACAACTTCAATTGAGTCTTTACAATTACATGATGTTGGTGTGCGTTTCTCCCGACCTGAGTCATCGATCGATCACTTTGAGTTGAAATGATTCATATCTTTTAAAATTTTAAAAAATAATTAAGATCAATTTGGACCAAATTAACAATTTCAAAACTTGTCATTATTTTCCAAAAATACAAATCAACCCATACAAATCATCCATTTATGGGAAAAATGTTTCATCATTTTAAATCTTGAGTTCTCACTCTTTTCTTTCTCTCTTAACAATACAGACAATAACTTCTCAACATATTGCTCAATCTTTCAAAACAAATTGATTTTCTTCCCATTTCCAACCGCATAGTGGTTATTTTTTACTTTATTCTCGCTTGTATTCATTATTTTCTCTATCTTCACAGTAACAGAGTTTGAGAAGAGTTCTATATTTTTTCTTTATTCAAAAAATTAGGGTAATTTAGTTAATAATGAGAAATAAAACTTTTAGTTTTATTATCTTTGAGAATGGGTTAACAATTTTGAGTTTTGTTGCTAAAAATATGGGAAGAACCCGAGAAAACCCTAGTTTTTGTCATTGTGTTTCATTGACTATTGTTGTATTATTGGATGGTGTTTGTGGTATTATTGGTGGCTGTTGGTGGTGGTGTCGGTATTGGTGGTCTTGGTGGTGATGCTGGTGGTCTTGGTGTTGGTATTGGTGGCATTGGTGGTGGTGGTTGTGGTCTTAGTGGCCTTGGTGCGGGTATTGTTGGCATTGGTGGTGGTGTTGGTGGTATTGGTGGTGGTATTAGTATTTGTATTGGTGGCATTGGTGGGGTATTGGTGGTAGTGTTGGTGGTCTTGGTGCTGGTATTGGTGGTTTTGATGGTGGTATTGGTGGTCTTGGTGGCATTGGTAGTGGTGCTTTTGGTGGTCCAACTGTTGCAACAAGTGGAACATCTGTTGGGAGATATTAAATAGGTCTTCAAATAGATTCCCTATCTGTTCCAATTGATGGGTTATCTGTTGGAGTATTTATTTGTAATGTGGCGTATAATAATTTATTAAAATTTGTCTTACCTCTTTTTAAAAAATTATACAGAGATCAAATGTAATGCATTTTTTGTTTTTCTATTATTTGTAGTTAATATATGTCTCGCAAAAGAAAAGAAACTGAAAGTTGATCAACTTTTGACCACCCAACAAAAAAGGCTAGAGTATAGATGGATTCGAAGGAACTTCTTGAACAATCTCACTCAGGGAAAAATGAAGATGAGAAATTTATGAAAAGGGAGGTGGAGAAGGGTATATAAAGGCTAGTGAGAAAAACAAAAATAAGAAGGAAGAAAAAGATAAACAAGATGATAATGCATCACTAATAAGGCATGAATTACGATCAAAATCCTAGCAGGAGGCTGTCAAAACTAGTAGTATTGATAGGTTTCAAGTTGTGATGCTAATAGATGACCCTGTTTAACTAACTGGTGATTTTGTACCTAAATGTTAGTTGGGGAACCTTTTGATGACTTTAGGAATATTATGAAGAATGAAAACATAGACAAACTTTTTAAGAAGTGACGCTTTAGATGCTTTCTTGAGCTGGCTGAGGACCATACTACCTGTTTTCAAATGAGCATGGTATGTGGTCTTCTCAAGTGCAGGATCAAGTATGTGGGCGATGATAAATATTTGAAGGAGGAGGCAAAAAAATGGATGAATTTTGGATCAACTATTGTGGCAGACCAATTTGTTTTTTTCCTATTAGAGTAATGGATTGATAAATGGTATCATAAAGACCGTGTGGTCATTTATGGTGTTGAATTATAGCCTTGATGGCTTGAATTGGCTAAGTGGGTTAGAGTCCTTAAATGTTGAACAAAGTGGATGTAAATGCATAGACAAAGGGTTAGAGTCCCAATGTCGACTAGTAATAGATGTGATGGCTTGTGGTTAGAGTCCATTTTCTTTAAAAGATGGCTTATGGTGAAAGTCCACTTATCCAATAAAATGGCTTATGGTTGGAGTCCACTTGTCCAATAAAATGGCTCGTTGTTAGAGTCCACTTTCTTGATAAGATGGCTTGTGTTAGAGTCCACTTGCTTGATAAGATGGCTTGTGGTTAGAGTCCACTTATTTGATAGGATGACTTATGGTTAGAGTCCACTTTCTTGAGAGGATGACTTGAGTTTAGAGTCCACTTTCTTAATAAGAAAGCTTGAGGTTAGAGTTCTCTTGCCAAATATAATCAGGAAGTTCAAACTTCCAAATCTATGTAAGTAGATGGTTAGAGTCCTCCATTTCATATATCATGATTGGATATTTTGAAATGCATGCTAAGGCCTTGCTTTCTTTCCATACACTTTATGCATCCATTTACCTACATATATGCCTATGTATATAAATATGGTTGCGTGTGATGATTTGACTTGGTTTTCAATGATGACACTATTTTATCCTTACCCTTGAGTTACATGCTATCTCTCCAACCGTTAAATATCTCTGGATGTTGTGTCCTCATGTGACATAGGGGATAGAGATTCTTCTTCTCTTCCTGTGCAGTGACCAAGTGTTCGAGCAGTTCGTGTGGTGACTTTAAAGTGGCGAGCTTCCATTCTTCAGAAATTATACATTTCATAGTTTTTCTACCTTAGGTTATAGACTTGTTTTAGACTTGGATTTTGGCAATTGTTGGGGGCATGTCCCAATATATTACAGACATCGGATTTGTAGAGGCTTTGTGGATGACTGAATACTTGAGTACATTTGTTTAGCATATTGATATTAACTAATTAATTAGACACTTCTTAAGGGATGAGTGTTAGTCTCGTTTCTGGTATCTTGTTATATAATCGGAGTTAATTTGAAACTTATGGATTGATGTGATGGTTAGGTTAATAAGGTGATTTTCGATCCTTGTTGGGCTCGAGATGCCCGTATGACAAGGTTCAATTATGGATCGTGTCAAGTTGGTATCAGATCCTAGGTTCATGGTCAATTAGGTGTCCACAAAGTCATGTCAAGTAGAATATTTTTTACTGGCATGCAGTATGCCACACTTATAAGAGAGAGGCTATGAGATATTTAAGAATGTTTCCCTTTCTTATGGTTCTATATCGAGCAACAGAGTCTAAGGTCTTGGATTTCTCTGATTTATGTTTTCTTACCTTTCAGATTATGCCTCTAAGAAGATCTGATGTTCAGGCAAACCCATCTGTCTTGACTGAGGATAATATGGACAGAGCTCGTCCAATTTATGGAATCCAAACCCAGTCTAGAGGTCCTATTTCTGATGGTCCTAGAGTTCTATCGGTTTCCTCTAGTCCTTCCCCGGTTCCTCAGGCTAACGTGATGAATGATGAGTTTTGTTGGTCGATTTATATGATTTCTCAGTTGGTGGCTTATCAGGATGAGTGTGGTGCATCTGTTACTTCATTTTCTAAGGCCACAAGGCTTGGCCAGTTCATGAGGTTGAGTCCTCTGACCTTTACTGGTGTTAAGGTGGAGGATGATCCTCAAGGTTTTCTAGATGAGATGGAAAAGATTTTTAGAGTTATGCATGCTACTAAAGTGGAATGGGTGGAGTTTGCAGTCTATCAGCTAAAGGATGTAACATGCCAATGGTACAAAGAATGGGATCAGACAGGGGTGATGTTGATGAGTCATCTTTGTGGAAGGATTCTCTAATGCATTTTTGGATTGCTTTTTCCCTCAAGAGTTGAGGGAAGCAAAGGCATAGGAGTTTGTTAATGTGAGGTAAAGAAAGATATCAGTCAAGAAGTATGCCTTGAAGTTTCATCAGTTGTCTAGGTATACTCCTGATATGGTTTCTAGCATGAAGGCTAGAATGCATAAGTTTGCTTTGGGACTATCTCATGAATTGGTCCTTAAGAGTAGGGCAGCTTTGTTAATCAAATACATGAATATTTCTAGGTTGGTTGTGTATATGCAATAAGTGGAGAAATAAAAAAAGAAATAGATTGAGATTAATGAGAGTCAAAATATGAGGTCTTGGTCTTTTGAATAGAGTGTAAGCTAGCAATTTAGTGGCAAGTGGTCTAAGAGGAAGAATTTGGCGAGTCCTGACTCCTATTCCACAGCTAGTGCTCCCTACTTGAAGCTATTGGGAGATAGACGTTCTTAGAGTGGTGATGCTTCTAGCGCATAAAGTGCCCAGTCTCAGGCCAGTGGGGCCAACTCAGTACCGACCTACCCTCCTTGTAGATTTTATGGTCAGCATCATCGTGGCCAGTATGAGAAGGGGAGGAACAACTATTTTAGATATGGTCAGATTGGGCACATGCAACAAGAGTGTCCCTCTCTAGTGGCTTCTTGGGACAATAGGGCCTATATTTCTACTTTATTTGCTCCTACACTGAAGGGTGCTTCTTCTGCTTCTGCTTTTGTTTCTGGTATCGACACTGGACAAAATCTTTATATGCATTTTCTACTCGCCAGGAGTTTGAGGCGTCTCCGAATGTTGTTACGGGTATGTTGATACTTTTCTCCCATGACATGTATTGTTTACTTGATACAGGGTCTTTTCTTTCTTATATGACCCTATTTGTGGTTGTTCATTTTGATTTTGGTCTTGAGTTTCTATCGGATTTATTTTCTGTTTCTACCCTAGTAGGAGACTTTGTGATTGTCAAAAGAGTCTATAGGGGGTGTGTGGTATCTATTAGTGGTAGAGAAGCTCTGGCAGACTTGATAGAGTTGGACATGGTTGATTTTGATGTTATTCTAGGGATGGATTGGTTATATTCGTTCTATACTTCCTTGGATTGTCGGATCCATAAGATCATATTTGAATTCCCTAATGAGTCGGTCATTGTATGGGAAAGGGTATCATTAGTGCCTAAAGGGAGGTTCATCTCAAATCTTAGAGCTCAAAAGTTGATTGCTAAAGGGTGTTTGTATCATTTGATCTAAGTTAAAGGTTCTAACTCAAAAGGACTTTTGCTAGAATCTATTCCCATGGTTAATGAATGTCCTGAGGTTCTCCTTGATGAACTTCCTAGTATCTCGGTGGGGATATTGAGTTGTGGATTGGTCTTGTCTTAGATACTTGTCTAATTTCTATTCTTTCTTTCTAGAATGGTTCTGATGGAATGTTTTCATTCTTGCATACTTACGGAGGGGTATGGTTTTCCTTGGGAAATAATAGGTTATCGAGAGGTAAATAAGGGATTTCGGGTATCCTCCTTGCGGGGTGGACCATGTATGTATATTTTATAAGGGTGCTTTGTTAGGTAGTACATGGTGGTTGATAGATAATAAGTGTGAATCATAGATATTGATGTTGATAGCAATGAGGGGATTATGGAGGTAGGTTGGTAGGCTTGAATATTGTGATTGATAGATATACCAATCTTTGTGTCGGGTACCTAAGAATCTTGATGAGTCATAATACTTAGCGGTAGTGATGGTGCAGAGTGGTGTTCATGGATGGATATAAGAAATAGAGCCCCGTGGCTTAAGTTAGCTCCTTCTTACTTTAAATAGTCTTGGACATTGAAGTAGTGTATGGCTAGATTCAGGATCTCATAGTGATGTGTCTATGGGAAAGTGCAATTTGAATTGGAATTGCTCTTTAGCATGAGTTACATTCATCCGGTATTCCATGTGTTTGTGTTGGGGTAAAGTGTGGATGGTCCTTTATGTGGTTATTTCTTGGGGTTGTATTGGTATCTCAGACTCTTTGTCCTATGAGGAGGTCCCGGTGAGGATCTTATATTGTCAAGTTCACCAGTTTCAAATGATAAAGGTGTCTTCGATGAAGGTTATATGGAGGAACCAAAAGTCCAAGGAAGCTACTTGGGAGGCGAAATAGGACATAAAGTCCAAATATCCATATTTGTTTTTCGTTCCTAAAACTCATGCTTGAGGTATGTGTTAATACTCTTAGATTGATTTTGGTCTTGTATAGAAAATTGGTTTAAGTCCCTAAACTTTGAATTGAGCAAGTGTTTTGATAGACAATGGGTTTGAGTCTCAAAGTTAATTAAATGAATAGATGATTGATAATAATCATGGCATGTGTATTATCCTTATTGTATGTCTATGTTTTCTAATATTATTAAAGGTTAGCTAGATGTTCTATGATATGCTAACTCATGCTTATGCTTACCTTACCGTCATTCGACGATGAATGATCTAAGTGCAGGAGAATTGAAACATCTTGGTTTTGAACCCTTAGAAAAATTGCTTAAGTTGAGTTTTTGGACAAGGTAAGATGTGAGAATACCACTCTTATGCTATGGGAAGACTTTGGCCACCTTTCTCGTATGTTAGGCAATGTAGTGTGGGTTACATTCTGTCCAAGGTACAATTTAGCCTAACCCAAGTCAAATGATAGGGTGCCAGTCATAAGTTTCTAAGTTGTATAATGCCTTGAGCTTGACCTAGTGTATTCTGTCTAGGGTATGAGTTATAGGGTACTTTTTGTACCTTAGGGTATGAGTTATTTATGTGTAGTTGTATGTTGGATAGTTTAGAGGTCCATGGTGAGGCCTAGGGTATGAGATAAGGTACCACTCGTACCCTAGGGTATGGTTTACATGTTGAAGTCATACCCTCCTAGGTTTAATTTTTAGCTTTTAAGCTGAGGACATTTTAGACATTTTCCACACTTAAACCCTTATGATCCATGATTTATACAATTTTTGGCCCTTCATTCTTTACTTGGACAAGATCAAAATATTCCCTCATTGTTATTTCTAAAATATCATGTGTTCTAAAATTGATTTTGATTCTTGAATGATAGGTTTTGAATTCAAATTTTGAGGGTTTTGATGCATAGTGATGAGTATTGTTTACTCTTGTTCAAACTTGTGTTTGTACATGTTTTTGGTGATGGTTTGCATATGTGGATTCTTGTTGATTTGATTTAGCAAATGGGTCATGAGTAACCCTAATCTTGATGATTTCTTACTTTTATTTGGGTCATGGTAAAGGTATGCACTCAAGGTGTTTGTTAAAATGCCTAAGAGAAATAACTAGTTACATATTAATAGTGTTTTAAACTAAGACAATGGCTTAATGAGTAAGAATTATTGGTAAATGACTTTGTAAAGGCCTTGTTGTCCATGTAATGAGTTAATTGGTAACCTTGGTGGTTTGATTGGTTAAAATAGGGTGTGATCCCAAAAATACAAAATTGAATTGTGTTTGAACTAAAGCTTAGTGCAAGAATGCTAATGAAGAATTAATGGTTTGGTAAAGGTCTTGATGACCACAATTTGACTTGAATGGTGATTAAAACTAAGGAATTGGCCTATTAGAGTGATGGATTGATAAATGGTTCATAAAGACCTTGTGGTCATGTATGGTGTTGAATTGTAGCCTTGATGGCTTGAATTAGCTAAGTCGTTTAGAGTCCTTAAATGTTGAACTAAGTGGATGTGAATTCATGGACAAAGGGTTAGAGTCCCAATGTCGACTAGTAATGGATGTGATGGCTTGTGGTTAGAGTCCACTTGCTTTAAAAGATGGCATGTGGTTAGAGTCCACTTGTCCAATAAAATGGCTCATGGTTGGAGTCCACTTGTCCAATAAAATGACTTGTGGTTAGGGTCCACTTGCTTAATAAGATGGTTTGTGTTTAGAGTCCACTTGCTTGATAAAATGGCTTGTGGTTAGAGTCCACTTGCTTGATAGAATGACTTGTGGTTAGAGTCCAATTTCTTGATAGGATTGTTGTGGTTAGAGTCCACTTTCTTTATAAGGTGGCTTGAGGTTAGAGTCCTATTGCTCAATATAATTGGGAAGTTCAAACTTCCTAATCTACATAAGTGGATGGTTAGAGTCCTTCACTTCATGTATCATGATTGGATGTTTCGAAATGCATTCTAAGGCCTTGCTTCCTTTCCTTACACTCGATGTATCTACATATATGTCTGTGTATATAAATGTGGTTTTATGTGATGATTTGACTTGGTTTTGAATGATAACACTATTTTATTCTTACAGATATACCTAGTACTCCAACCGCAAACAGTCTCTGAACGTTGTGTCCCCACATGACACAGGGGGCAAAGCTTCTTCTTCTCTCCCTGCATAGTGAGCAAGTGTTCGAGCGGTTTGTGTGGTGACTTTGAAATGGTGAGCTTGCATACTTTGGAAGGCATACATTTTATAGTCTTTCTACCTTATGTCATAGACTTATTTTAGACTTGGTTTTTAGCTATTGTTGGGGGCATGTCCCAACATATTATAGACATCATATTTGTAGAAGCATTATGGATGACTGTGGACTTAGGTACGTTGGTTTAGTATGTTGATATTAAAAAATTGATTAGACACTTCTTAAGTGATGACTGCTCATCTTATTTTTGCTATCTTGTTGTATGATCGGAGTTCATCTGATACTTGTAGATTGAAGAGATAGTTAGGTTAGGTTAATAGGGCAATCTTTGGTCCTTTTTGGGCTCGAGATGCCCATATGAAAAGGCTTGGTTTCGGGTTGTGTCATCCATACCAACTGAAGGATGTAGCATATCAGTGGTATAAGGAGTGGGAACATTTGAGGGGTGATGATGTGGAGCCAACACTATGGGATGAGTTTTCGAGTGCCTTTGTTGATCATTTCTTTCCTTAGGAGCTAAGGGAATCTAAGGTCGAGGAGAGTGTTAATCTGAAGCAGGGTAAGATGAATGTCAAATATTATGCCTTGAAATTTCATTAGTTATCTCATTATTCTCAAGAGTTGGTGTCCAACCAGAGATCCAAGGTGATGAAGTTTGCTTCTGGGTTGTCCCGAGACTTTGTATTGGAGTGTAGGGCTGTAATGTTGAACAATGATATGGATATCTCCAAACTTGTGGTTTATATGCAGTAGGTAGGGAATGAAAAGAAGAAATAGGCAGAGATTGGAGAGAGGCAGAATAAGAAGTTTAGATATTCAGAGCAGAGTAGGGGTCAGTAGAATAGTGGGAGAGATGGTAGGAAGTGATCCAAGAAAAAGAAATGGATAATTCTTATTCGTCTGCTAGTGCTCCCTATCCTAAGCCTTTGGGTGATAGTTGTTTTCAGGAAAGCAGTGGTCCTAAGGAATAGGGTACCCAATCTTAGGATAATGAATCTCAGTTAGCATACGACTTGACTATACCATCCATACCCCAACATACAACTCGTACCCATGAGTCGTATTAGGTCCAGAGATCAAAATTCAAGGTAATTTTCTAAGGTCTAGAAAATAGGGTGTTTCAGTCTCTCCCATTAGGAACATTCATCCCCAAATGATGGACTAGGTAGGGGTAACCATATGTACGAGTCATTCGCATTATCAAATATATTCCCTATCTCTAAAATTTTGAAAACAAAGAGGCAAAGACATTAATCTTTCCTTTAACAAACTCAGAAAATAAAGATGTGTTGAAGACACATACCCTCGGCACTAATCCCAGGAGAAAAAAATAAATGTGAATATTTAGACTTCATGTCCTCCTCCGCTTCCCATGTAGCTTCTTCCACCTTATTGTTCCGCCATAGAACCTTAACCGAATTTATATCCTTGGTCAACAATCAATGAACCTACTTATCCAAGATTTCAACTGGGACTTCTTCATAAGACAAAGAATCTGAGATATCCAATCCTTTGAAAGGAATAACCACTTTGTCATTGTATCAAAGGAACAACTTCTTCATAAGACAAAGAATCCAAGATAACCAGTCCCTTTATTGTGGTATCAATGGGAGTTACAAAGGGGAAATGTCTAGAATGCCCCCAACTTAAAACTGTAAAATTACTGCAGGTGGATACGAGTCGACCTCTTGACTCATGGCCACAACATACAACTCATTGTAATGCCCCAAATCTAGTACCCGAAATGTTATCCGGTGCTCATGACCTCGAAGGACCACAAGCTAACCCATGACTAATATCTGTACCTATTTACTACATAATATATTGAATAATGCGGAAACATGAAGTGAAAGGCCAAAAGGTTCACATAACTGAAGTAAAACATAACATCTAAATGGGGTATGAAATACCCAAAACAACTGAAATAACTGTCCGACCATAATAGTCTGGAAAGCCTCTAACTGACTGAACTATTTGAGTAAGGAGTTGATAGGACATGTCCCCAACTAACTCCAGCTTATAAAATAATTAATGAGATAATAGAGAAATAATCATGTCCTCGAAGGGTGAGGACTCACTGCTAACTCTGACTGCTGATATCTGGAATCTACTGATGCTCTGGAGCTCGTGTCTCTGAACTTATAGAATAAGACACCATAGCGCAAATGGGTCAGTACTTTGAATGTATTGGTATGCAGTTCATATGCATAAACAATACTGGCTAACTAACTAATATGAATGTGAGAATACATGCATGCATACGTAGTAACTATATCTGAAATCGTGATAACATGAGTATGTTGATAACTAACATGTCTAATGACTGAATTCTAATAATTGATAACATGAGTGACTGTATCTGACAGTCCTAAATCTAATGGAACTAGCTGAATTCCATACTGCATCTGAGTTGACTGTATCTGACAATCCTGAATTCTGAAGAATTATTTGAATTCTTTTACTGAGACTGATAGTTAGACTGTGGGAGGTAGTCATCTAACCGAAATGCCCCAAATAATGCATTATAGATGAATTGGGGTCCAATCTTTGCCCTAATTGGAAGGGTGTCAATACCACGCCACTGGTAAGGACAACATGTGAGTGACCCTAATATAACCGGTAACTCTAATGAGAATGGTTAGAACCTTCATATAGCAGGTTAAGCCACCTCATCTACCCTCATATAGCAGGCTATGATGTCTCAACCTATGCCTGGAACGCAAGGATTGCTTCTAAGAATCACACCCTCATATAATAGGTGAGTTCCCACCCTTGGGTTCGCTCGGTTGTAATTTCTACTCCCATATGAATAGACACTGAACATGATTTACTGAACTGAACATGGACTGAGTTACTGACTTTCATTGACTGACGGAATACTACTGACACCAGAAAACTGACTGAGTTCATGAGATTATGGATATTTCCTGAGTCATAAGACTTTCTGAAGTCTAAGGATCATAGCTTGACAGAGAGTATTATGGAAAAATCACATGGCTATAGGTACACAGCTAATATATATGGTACAAGTACGCCCAGGACTCGTTAGAAGGAAACTGACAAAGCATGACCTACTTGAACACATCACTAACATCATAATCCATAATACATTTATTGAAGCATTTCATCAAACATGTGATCTTCATAAACTTGTACATACATGGGGATTTCATGATATCATGCTAGTTAGGAATTTTCCTTCATCTAAGCATTTAAACAAACACATGGTAGGCATAGTATGTGTAAACAACATTATACAACAATTAAACATCATGATTCAATTCTAATTTAATCATTCAAGGGTTTAATCATAGGTTTACATGAATCTACATCTATACTAATCAAATCCACATAAAATTTATCCCCCAAAATTTGAATCTGTTAGTTCTTGAAGAAGATCTAAATTTTGTTCTTGGAGATTAATGTCAGAGAGAAAACCCTAGTTTTTTTGTTGTGAAAAAATAATGAATTTTCGAGCTTTGGTCGGATATAATTGGGTATATAAATGGGTGGTAAAAGACCAAAAAAGCCCCTTCTAAAAGGGCTTTAATTTTTTGAATTGGGACCTGTGAAGGCTGATACGATGGTCCATTGCTAGGGCAATGGTCCATCGTTTTGATCATCACATGTGGACCAAAAAGGGCTTACTGCCTAAGTAGCAATGGCCTGGGCGATGGTCCGTTGCAAGTTCGATAGTCTGTCAACTTGCCCGTCGTACCTTATCTAAAAGGTAGCCTCACTATTTCCCTTGCGACAGTCATGGGCAATAGACTATCACTAGTCCGACGGTCTGTCAGCCTCACCGTCGCACCAGGGCAGTTTTTACTGCCTTCTGTATTTTGTCCATAACTTTCTCCTCTGATGTCAGATTTTGATGAAATTGGTATTGTTGGAAAGCTAATTCAATTTCCCACATGAAAAAGTGAAAATATTAAAAATATCACATGTACAAAAGTGGATTCATCTTTCAAATAAAGCTTCTAACATTCTTGAGATGATTTCAAGCTTGGAAAAAGAATAGGATACTATAATATCTCCCCCTTGAGAACATTCGTCCTCGAATGAGAATGAGTGGGGGGAAAGAATAGCCAGCCAATGTACATACTGAACATGAATACTAAAACATGATCTCCTGACTGACATGACTGATAACTTAACATATCATACTGAACTTGCATATATGATGCATGTGTAACTGATTCATGAATGCATGACTGGGTGTTCTAATGAACTAAGTTTCTCATAATAAGAATCCATGTCTGATGCATAATTATATAACTGAGTTGATACATGAATGCATGACTGAATATGCAATGGTATTTAATACCAAGTTTGTGACAAATACTGAACATGAAACTGGGTAACCTTAAGGAGAACTATTACCTTGAGCTTGATCTGAGTCGGCAGAGAAGAGGTGAGGATATTTGGTACGCATGTCTGCTTCTATTTCCTAAGTAGCTCTCTTGACAGACTGATATTTTCAAAGAAATTTAACTAGGGAGACTTCTTTGTTCCTCAGTATACGAGTCTGATAGTCTAGGATTTCAACTGGAATCTCTTCATGAGAGAGGCTGTTCTGAACATTGTTACTCTAAATAGGGACTAGAACTGCTGAGTCACCTATACATTTCTTAAGCAAAGAGACATGGAAAACTAGATGAACTGAGGCTAGATCTGAAGAAAATTCAAGATCATAAGCTACCTTGCAAAAGCGATTGAGAATCTTAAAGGGACTGACATATCAGGGACTGATCTTTTCCTTCTTACCGAACCTCTTCACACCCTTCATGGGACAGATCTTTAAATAGACATATTCACCAATTTGGAACTTAAGATATTTTCTAGGAATATCTGTATAAGACTACTGTTGGCTCTGAGCAGCCCGGAGTCTTTCTCTAATCAACTGTACTTTCTCTAAGGCGTCGAATACCAAGTCAGGCCCTACAACTGAGGCCTCACTAACTTTGAACCAACCAATTGGAGATCTACATCTCCTACCATAGAGAGCTTCGAATGGAGCCATCTTAATACCAGAATGATAGCTGTTGTTGTATGCAAATTCAATCAAAGGAAAGTGGTC
Source organism: Capsicum annuum (assembly GCF_002878395.1). Classification (NCBI taxonomy): domain Eukaryota; kingdom Viridiplantae; phylum Streptophyta; class Magnoliopsida; order Solanales; family Solanaceae; genus Capsicum; species Capsicum annuum. The sequence continues at coordinate 133,171,100 of NC_061122.1, read as the reverse complement.
ATCCCAACTTCCCTTGACATCAATTACACACGCACGCAACATATCTTCTAAAGTTTGAATGGTCCTTTTTTCTTGACCATCTGTCTGAGAATGGAAGGTTGTATTGAGATGAGCTTAGGTACTAAGACCCTTTTGGAATGCTTTCTAGAAATGAGAAGTGAACTGGGTACTTCTGTCTAAGCTAATAGATAGAGGAACACCACGCAATCTGGCCAACTCCCTGATATAGAGTTTGGAATAATCCTCGACTGACTAAGAGGTAAGAATTGGAAGGAAATTTGGCTGATTTGGTCATTCTGTCTACAATGACCCAAACCAAATTATGTTGACGATGAGTTTGAGGCAAACCCATCATGAAGTCCATGTTCACTTCTTCCCATTTCCAAGTAGGGATACTGAACTCCTGCATTGACCCACTAGGCTTCTGATGCTCTATCTTAACCTGCTGACATGTAGAGAACTTAGCCATAAACTTGCAATGTCTATCTTCATCCCACTCCACCAATAGATTTCTCGCAAATTGTGGTACATCTTTGTGGCCCCTGGATAAATAGAGTAGCACGCACCATGCACTTCTTTATAAATTCACTTAAGTCATTTACAGCTGGAAGACACAGACGACCCTGACAATGCAGAACATCATCTCCCCCTTGGAAGAAAACCTCTATTTTCTGTTCCTTGACTAACTCTTTTAACTTGACAAGGCTAGGATCCCTATCTTGCCTTTCTTTTACCTCAAAAACTAGAGATGATTATATCAGCCTCCTCTGTATCAACTAAGAGAACGCCTAGTCTGGCAAGCTGATGGACTTCCTGAGCTAACTTCTTCTTACTATCTTCGATATGAGCAACACTACCCATAGATAATCTACTAAGAGCGTCGGCCACTACATTGGCCTTGCCCGAATGATAAAGGAAACTAATGTCATAATCTTTCAAGATCTCTAACCACCTTTTGTTATGAAGATTTATATCTTTCTGAAAAAAGACATACTGAAGGCTTTTATGATCTGTGAATATATCTACATAAACACCGTATAGATAATGCCTCCAAATATTTAAGGCAAATACTACGGCTGCTAACTCAAGATTATGAGTAGGATAATTATTCTCATGGGGTTTAAGCTATCTGGAGGCGTAGGCTATGACCTTACCATGATGCATGAGGACACAACCCAAACCTAGTCTGGATGTATCACAATACACTACGAACCCATCTGAACCATCTGGAAGAGCTAGAACTAAAGCTGAGGTAAGTCGAGTCTTCAATTCCTGAAAACTCTTCTCGTAAGGATCTGACCACTGAAACTTGACTTTTTTCTGAGTCAATCTGGACATAGGGGATTCAATAGATGAAAATTCCTCAACAAACTGTCTATAATAGCAATACAAACCCAGGAAACTCCTGAAATCTAATAGAGAGACAGGGCGAGGCCAATTTCTTACTACTTCATTCTTTTGAGGATCTACTCTAATGCCATCACCAAAAATGATATGACCAAGGAATGCTACTGACCTTAGCCAAAACTCGCACTTACTGAACTTGGCGAATAACTGATGATCTATGAGAGTTTGAAGTACTATATTGAGATGGTCTTCATAATCTCGCTCACTGCGAGAATAGACCAGAATATTATCTATGAAGACTATGACGAACATATCCAAGTACTGCTTACACACACGGTTTATCAAGTCCATGAAAGTTGTTAGGGCATTAGTGAGACTAAAAGACATGACTAAAAATTCCAAGTGACCATACCGAGTATGGAAAGCAATTTTTAAAATGTCACATTCTCTGACTCTGAGCTGATGATAGCCAAATATGAGGTCTATCTTGGAGAAATAGCTAGCACCCTGAAGTTGGTCAAACAAGTCATTGATTCTGGGAAGAGGATACTTGTTCTTGACTGTGACCTTATTAAGTTGACGGTAGTCTACACACATTCTGAGAGAATCATCTTTCTTGAGCATGAATAATACTGGAGAGCCCTATGGGGACACACTAGGCCTGCTGAATCCCTTATCGAAGAGATTCTTCAACTGTTCTTTCAGTTCTCTGAGTTCTACTGGTGCCATTCTGTATGGCAAAATGGATATAGGCTGAGTGTTTAGAAGAAGATCAATGCCAAAGTCTATTTCCCTTACGGGAGGAATTCTATGAAGATCTTCAGGAAAAACATCCGAATATTCATTCATGAATGGGACTGATTCAAGACTAGGAGTTTTAGAACTAGTGTCCTTAACTCGAACAAGATGATAGACATATCCTTTAGATATCATTTTCTATGCTCGAAGGTAGGAAACAGGCTGACCTCTGAAAACGGATACACTACTCTTCCACTTTAGGACAGATTCATTCAGAAACTAAAATTGAACTATTCTATTTCTATAGTCGATTGTAGCATAGCAGGAATGAAGCCAATCTATGCCGAGAATGACATCAAAATCAGTCATCTCTAATTTGACTAAGACTGCTGTAGTGACTTTCTGAGATATCATAACAGGATAGTTCCTGTATACCCACCTGGCTATGATGGTTTTACCCACTGAGGTAGAGACTAAAAAGGGATCTGCTAGAATTTCAGGACTAACTCCAAAATTGACTGCTATATAAGGAGTGACAAAAAACAAAGAAGCTCCTACATTTAGCAAAGAGTAAATATGCACATAAAAGATTTGTAACGTACCGATAACCACATCAGGAGAATTTTCCTGATATTTTTGGGACTGAACAGCATAAAGACAATTTAGCCATTGCCCACTAGTAGCAATGAAGGTGGCACCTTGCTGATTTAGGTGGCCGAACTGAGCTGAGGACCGATTCTGCTGACCCTGAGGAGCTGGCTGAGGACAGTCTCTGACTTTATGGCTTGGCTTGCCACATCCGAAGTAAATACCACCGGCAGCTCTACAAATACCCTGATGGTGATTGCCACAATTCTGGCAAAGAGGATAGGTGCGGGCACTGCTAATAATGCCCTGGGACTTAGATCCTGCCACTTTATCTTTAGTACCGTCTCTATACTTAGGAACTGGAGCACTGGCTAAATAAGGAGCTGGAACTGATGACTTAGGACAAAATTGAGAATGGTTTCCTCCTTCTGACTTAGGTTGAGAAAAGTTGAAACTACCTGTCTTCGCTCTCTTATTCTGCTTCTCCCTCATCTTAATCTTCTACTCCTCTATCTGTTGAGCATGAGTCATGAGGCTGGCTAAAGTCATGTCACTATTCAGCATGGTGGATCTGTACTTATTAACCACGTTATCATTCACCCCTGTAACAAACTTACTCATCCTTACCCTGCTATCTGCAACGACATAAGGGGAATATCTGGATAATTGAGTAAACTTAAGAGAATACTCTTTCACTATCATATTGCCCTGCTTGATGTTGATGAATTCTATCACCTTAGTTTCTATAAGCTCTAGGGGGGAGAATCTATCAAGGAATGCTAAAGAAAATTCCTTCCACTCAACTAACCCTGCATCGTCTTCCCTCTCTGACTTCCATTGCTTCAATCAAGTATGATCCACATCCTACAATTGATATGCAGCTAGATCAACACTCTCACTAGACATAACCCCCATTATGTCTGTAGCCTTTTGCACCTAATCTAGGAATTCCTCAGGGTCCTCATCTTTCTTAGACCCAAGAAAGGATGGAGGATTAATTCAGGTGAAGTCCCGAATCCTGGATGCAGCTGAATTTGCCACTGGGTTGGCCGGAATGACAACTGGCCGTTCATTCTGAGCAGCAAATGACTGAGCAAGAGTAGTGAATGCATCCTTGAACTCTACATGAGAAACATGTTTATCCAAGGGATCTTCTTGGACAGGCTGCGTTCTTCTCTTGGGAGGCATGTTCTGAAATAAGGAGAAAAAATTGATTAGACTGAGAGATTAGATTGAGATTATGCTCACTGGCATGATATGAATACTGAAAGAAGGGAAACTGTTCCTAAAACATCTTACATCCTCTTGCACATAAATGTGGAGCGCAACACACCCATGTACAAGACTTACTAGATGTGGCTTTCAGACTTCCTAGGACTCTATTGAACCTGGCTCTGATACAAAATTTGTAATGGCCCAAATCTGGTACCCAGAATGCTACACGGTGCTCATGACCCCGAAGGACCACAAGCTAACCCATGACAGATATTTGTACCTGTATACTGCATAATATATTGAATAATACAGAAACATGAACTGAAAGGCAATAAGGTTCACATAACTGAAGTAAAACATAACATCTAAACGGGGTATGAAATACCCAAAACAACTAAAATAACTGTTGAACATAATAGTCTGGAAAGCCTCTAACTGACTGAACTTTCTGAGTAAGGAGTTAATGAGACATGTCCCCAACTAACTCCAACTAATAAACTAATTAATGAGATAATAGAGAAATAATCATGTCCGCGAAGGATAAGGACTCACTACTAAATCTGGCTGCTGATATCTGGAATCTACTGATGCTCTGGAGCTCATGTCTGAACTTATGGTATAAGACACCATGGTGCAAATGCGTTAGTACTTTGAATATATTGGTATGCATGTGAGGTAGGCTGAATGCAAGGGGTTCATATGCATAAACAATACAAGCTAACTGACTAATATAAACGTGAGAATACATGCATGCATACATAGTAACTATATCTGAAATCGTGATAACATGAGTATGCTGATGACTAACATGACTAATGAATGAATTCTGATAAATAATAACATTAGTGACTGTATCAGACATTCCTGAATCTGATGGAACTAGCTGAGTTCCATATTATATCTGAGTTGACTATTTCTGACTGTCCTAAATTTTGAAGAACAATCTGAGTTCTTTTACTGATACTGATACTGAGAATATGTAAGGTAGTCATCTAACCGACATGCCCCACATGACACATTATAGCTGAATTGGGGTCCAATCTGTGCCCTGATTGGAAGGGTGTCAATACCGCACCACTGGTAAGGACAACATATGAGAGACCCTAATATAACAGATAACTCTAATGAGAATGGTGGGAACCCTCATATAGAAGGTTAAGCCACCTAATATTCCCTCATATAGAAGGTTAAGCCACCTTATCTACCCTCATATATTAGGCTATGATGGCTCAACCTATGCTGGCTACATAGTTCTGAAATGCAAGGATTTCTTCTAAGAATCACAACCTCATATAACAGGTGAGTTCCCACCCTTTGGTTCGCTTGGTGCTATTTTCTACTCCCATCTAAATAGACATTAAACATGATTTACTGAATTGAACATGGACTGAGTTACTGACTTCCGTTAACTGATAGGATACTACTGATATCTAACAACTGACTGAGTTCATGAGATCATAGAGATTTCCTGAGTCATAAGACCGTCTGAAGTTTAAGGATCATAGCTTAACCGAGAGTATCGTGGAAACATGACATGACTATAGGAACACAGCTAATATTTTGGGTACAAGTACCCCCAGGACTCGTTAGAAGGAAATTGACAAAGCATGACCTACTTGAACACATCACTAACATCATAATCCATAATATATTTATTAGAGCATTTCATTATATATGTGATCTGCATAAACTTGTACATACATGGGGATTTCATGATATCATGCTAGTTGGGCATTTTCCTTCATCTAAGCATTTAAACAAACACATGTAGGCATAGTATGTGTAAATAACATTATACAATAATTAAACATCTTGATTCAATTCCAATTTCATCATTCAAGGGTTTAATCATAGATTTACATGAATCTACATCTATACTAATCAAATCTACATAAAATTTATCCCCCAACATGGAATAGAATTCCATTACTCATTATCAACATGAACAAGAGTAGCCCAATTATTAAATTCATAAAGGAAATCCATAAACTTAATCTTTAAAAAGAGATTCTTGGTCCCTAAACCTTTCTGAAACAACGGCAAGCAGAAAGGACTATTCAGACTTTGGAAGATATTCAGGCCGTTGTTTCTGAATAGTCCTTTCTGCTTGCCCGTCTGACTGTGAGATAAAACTGCGTACCATGATTCGAGATAATATATATAGGTACTCCATGAAACTTTATAATCTCATGGAGATATAACCTTGCATAATCCTCAATCGAGAAATTTATCCTTACTGGCAAAAAGTGAGCAGACTTAGTCATCCTATCCATGATGACCCAAATCTAATCGAACTAATTTTGAGATCAAAAAAGAGTGGTAACAAAATCTATGTTGATCACTTTCCACTTCCACTGACGAAACTCAATTTCATGATACAATCCTCCGGGCCTCATATGCTCAATCTTCACTTGTTGGAACACCATGTACTTAGCCACATCTCGCTTCATATTGTTCCACAAATACATTTCTTTAAGGTCATGATACATTCTCATTGAACCAGGATGAATAGCATAACACGACTCATGTTCCTAAGCCAAGATCCTCTCTCACAAACCAGCTATATCAGGAACACATAACCTCTCATGGTACCATAAGGTACCATCACCACTAATCTCGAAGGCCATCACCTTCTGCCTACCTACATCACCTTTGACCCTTATTAAGATAGGATCCAACACTTGTTTCTCCTTTATTTCAGCACCAAGAGATGATTGCACCACCTTATGCACAAATACACCCCCTTCTTAAGAGTTCAAGAGACGAACTCCAAGGTTAGCCAAATCATTAATATCTTTCACCAACTCCCACTTACCTTTATCCACATAAGCTAAACTCCTCATGGATAACCTGCTAAGAGCATTAGCAATCATATTTTCTTTACTTGGATGGTAGTGAAGACTTATGTCATAATCCTTGAGCAGCTCAGCCATCTACTTTTCTTGAGGTTAAGCTCTTTCGGAGTAAACACATATTGCAGGCTTTTATAATCAGAAAAGATAGCCACATGCATGCCATATATATAGTGATGCCATATTTTCAACGCAAATACCACAACCAATAATTCCAAGTCATGGGTTAAATAATTCTTACTATGCTTCTTCAATTGTCTAGAGGCATAAGCTATCACCTTGCCATACTGTATCAAGATGCAACCAAGCCCCACATGGGATGCATCACAATAGACCACAAATCCATCAGTTCTTTCAGGCAAGGTCAAGACTAGAGCCGGGGTCAGCTTATCCTTCAGCTTCTCAAAACTACCCTTACACGTATCAGACCACAAGAACTTTAACTTCTTCTAAGTCAACTTAGTCAATGGGGAAGCTATAGTCGAAAAACCTTCCGCAAACCTCTGGTAGTAACCATCTAAACCTAAGAAGCTTTGAATAATAGTTAGAGTCATGGGTCTAGGACACTACTTAACCACTTCAACTTTCTACGGATCTAGTATGATCCCTTCACTAGAAATAATATGACTAAAAAAAGTGACAGTGATCAATAAGAACTCATATTTCAAAAATTTGGCATACAATACTGCTCTTTCAAGATCTGCAACACTATACAGAGGTCATTAGCATGATCCACCTCACACATTGAATACACTAGAATATCGACTATGAACAAAATAATTAACAAATCCAGAAATTATCGGAATACTCTATTTATCCAATCCATGAATATCATCGGAGCATTAGTCAACCCAAAAAGCATAACTAAAAACTCAAAATGTCCATACTAATTCAGGAAAGCAGTCTTAAAAATATCCACCTCCTTAATATTTAATTGATGATACCCAGATCGAAGATCAATCTTGGAGAAAAAATTAGCACCCTAAAGTTGATCAAACAAATCATCTATCCTTGGAAGAGGGTACTTATTCTTTACCAATATCTTATTCAATTATCGATGATTAATGCACATTTAAAGGGAACCATCCTTCATACACATAAATAAAACTGATGCACCCCATAAGGACACACTAGGATGAATGAAACCCTTGTTTAAAAAATCCTTTAATTGCTCCTTAAGCTTTTTCAACTCAGCTGGAGCCATTCTATATAGGGGAATAGAAATAGGAAAAGTATCTAGAACAAGATTTATCCCAAAATAAATCTCCCTATCGGGAGGAACAGCAGGAAGGTGATCAGGGAAGACCTCAAGAAATTTATTCACCACCGTGACAGAATGCAAAAAAGGACCCGCTGAGTTAGAATCTTTAGCCTGGACCCGATAATAAAGACACTCCTTAGAGATTAATCTCCGAGCTTTAAGATACAATATGAAATTCCCCTTAGGATCTAGGGAACCACCCTCTCATTCAATCACCAGCTCATTAGGGAATTTAAATACATTTTTACGGGTTCAATAATCTATAAAAGCATAGCAAGAGTGCAGACAATCCATCCCCAATATGACATCGAAATCAACTAAATCCATTTAAATAACCATTTATCTATTAATTCAAGGCATTGAGTTCAAAAGCAAGTTAAACCATGCAATTTTCCATAATTAAAATTAATTTAATAAAGTGGGTTGAGGTTCAAGCAATTCCAAGCTAAAATTCATCCAATTTGTGGGAACTCACGTTGCCCATTCTAACCATTTAATTAAAGTACCAATTTAGTTCTAAAAATACTAATTTAAAACATGAGTAATCAATTCAAAGCATGGTACAAGTAATTAAATCAATAACAACCAAAACCCCTCAACCTAATTTCAAAAACCACCGCTTAAATCATATAAAAATACATTAGATCAATGCCACAATATAAAATTAAAGTTTGGGGAAAAGAAACATGCTTGAAATACACAAGAATTTGAAAGCAATTTAAAGTTTGGATCCTGGATGATGAATACACAGTGAAACCCTTAAATGTTATTAGATTTTGTGTTTGAGAGTGAAATAGAAGGATTTGATCTTTGAAAACTAATGGGAATGATACTTTTATGTTTAAAAGTATTACAAAGGGTAAAATACCAAAAGCCCCTCATCCCAAGTAAATAATAACAAAATTACACAAAATTTTCACCTTGGCATGGCACACCAATATCACAGTGACTATCCTCTGTGCCATACTAATTTTGAGGAGGGTAGCCTCTATAGACTCTTCTAGCCACCACAGAGTCACCTACTAGATAGAAATAAAAAAAGTTTTGAAATACACTTGGGACCAAAGCCAAAATGTACAGCCATAAATGGGATCACACAAGAAACAGTGGACCTTAGATTAAGTAAATAGTACACCACATAGGAAAAGAGTTTCAACATACCAGTCAGGACATCAGGCAATGCTACAGACTCCTAATGGGTAGTGAGATCATAGAGACGGTTTTGACCAATTCTGAAGACAAATGGTGCACCCTTTGGTGTCGGAGTTGAAGAAGAGGCAACAGGAATCTTATTTACCGCAAAAGCAACCTCACCAATAGGATAATTTATAATCATGTGCTTGGTCTAACCGCAGTTGAACCACTTCTCCTTTTCTTTATCATAGTAACCCCAATATAATCAACCATAAAATTTGTAGGGAGGGTATGATGAAGCTCACTAAGGCCTACTAGCCAGAGATTGGGTATCTTGTGCCTTAATATTGTTGCCAATAAGAAAACACCTATCACCTAATGGCTTTGGGTATGAAGCACTAGACATCGAGTAAGATACAAAATTACCCCACTTTTTCTTAGGCCACTTCCCACCATCCCTACCACGATGCTGCTAGACACCACCCTACTCAGAAAATCTAAAATTTTACTCTGCCTTTCTCAAATCTCTGCATGTTTTTTCTTCTCTTTCTCCACCAGTTGCATGTACACAACCAACCTAGAAATGTCCATGTCTTTGTTTAATAAGGAAGCCTTACTCTCTAAAATCATGTCTTGAGATAACCTGAAAGCAAACTTTCTTATTCTAGTCCTCATACTAGAAACCAACTTTAGGCATGCCAAGATAACTAGTGAAACTGTAAGGCATACTCCTTGACTGATATTTTTCCTTACTTTAGGTTAACAAACTCTTCTTCCTTTACTTTCCTTAACTTCCGAAGAAAAAAGCAATCCAAAAAGTACTAGAGAAATCATCCTATAGGAATGACTCAGCATCATCACCCCTTGACTGCTCTTATTCCTTATACCATTAGTCTGCTACATCTTTTAATTGGTACGCAATAAATTCCCCACCCTCCATATTTGTAGCATGCATAACATGAAAGGCCTTTTCTATCTTATCCATATAATCTTGAAGATCCTTCTCCACCTTAACACCAGTGAACACATGAGGGTTCAACCTCATGAACTGGCCAACCCTTGTGGCCTCAGAAGATGGAATAACAGAAGCATCATACTCAGCCTGAGAAGATACCAACTATACCAACATATAAATAGACTGACAAAACTCAACATTTGTTATATCAGCCTAAGGACCTCGAGGAATACTGGAGGGAATTGGTGGAACTCTATAAGGACAATTAGTAACTGCACCTCTAAACCGAGTCTGTACCCTATAAGTAGAATGGGCCTCATCAATATTGTCCTTCTGTGAGATAGAGGAGTTTCTATGAGCTTTAGATCGTTAAAGAGGCATGATCTAACAAGAAAAAAAACATGAATTAGAGAAGATTTCACGACCATAGACTCTATAACTTTAAAATAGAACATAAGAAAGAGAAATATTTCTAAATTCCTTATAGCCTCCCCTTATGTGTGTGGTGTGCTACTAACACTTAAAGGAGACTCTACTAAACACTTCTTTATCAAACACCTAATAAACCATAATCCTAGGGCTCTGATACAAATCTAACATCACTCAAACCAAGGCCTAGTCATGTCGGGCATCCCAAGTCCAACCAAGATCAGACATCACCCTCGATACCCAACTATAACTGCCCTACACCCTATGTCAAATGAATTCTAAACATATAACAAGATAGAACAATAATAATTTAAGGATATTAAATAAAGTCTATAATCATAATCCAATAATCCATAATCAAATATCCAATTGGTGCCAACCCCAATGCCAATACCAATATCAAGGTTGACACCAATACCTACACCACTTATGCCCATAATTATCTGACAAAGACTCTAATCAGAATCAAGTAACATTCGATAGAGATATTCCCCCGACGATAGCCAAAACCAAACTAAGGAAATAACTAAAATAAAAGAAGTTCATTGCATGAAATGGAGCCTTTCGGAGTATGAAAGCTCACCACTTCAGTCTAACTCAAAAGTTGTCCCTGAATCCAAGTCACTGAGAAGGAAGAATGATAGTATGTTTGATTCCAGCATCGCGTGGGGATACAACACCTGAATATGGTTAGTGGAGTGAATGGTAGTATATACTCAGGGATAAATATAAAGTAATGTCATTATTAAAAACTAAAGTAAATAACCATATGCAATCACATAGATACATATATGTATATCATTCTGGGAAAGGGAATTGAGTTTAGCATGTATTTAAAACCTTAACCTGGGTTGAGTAGCTTGACCGTCCTAAAACCACCCATAAGTTATATGGGTTTGAATCCCCCTACTGAAAGGTCCCCAGTGCATGTTAGTCGCACGATCAGAGAAAACAAACCTGAGATGACTAGTACATCTTCTAAAATATAAGGTGTGTCATTATGAACATGGTCACCAAGACCACTTTATATCAACAAATGTGAGTTTCTAGTGTTGGTATTCCAGAACCCTCACCTTCCATGGTTTTGCTATTCAATCCTCTTTAAGCCAATATTAAAACCATTTATACAATTCAACCATTTACCAAGGAGTCCTTTAATTAGTCATTAACATAGGTATCATCATAATAATATTATAGCTTGCAAGTCTATCCTTTATGCCATACCAAAGCCATTAAACCAAGTTGACTCCAAAGTTTCCAATTAAACCAAAACCATGGCCATCAAAGACTTTCCAAACAATTTAAAACCAACCAAAAAAATTTAAGTTCCATTACCATTTATGTAATGCGAGGATATCAAGAGAGGTCAGGAAATGTGAAAAAATCATTCTCACTAGAATTTTAGCAAACAAGTTGAGGGCACATCATTTCCATAACCATAACCAGGTAATTTGGGGGAATCCATAGTACCCCTAAATCCATTTACCCTTACCATAAATTTCACAATTTCAAAATTATATTTAAAGCACGAAAGAAATATCATTAAACCATGAGAAACATTATTCAACCATGAACATCCAAAAACCCCAACCATTATTTAAAACCATAATAATATCATGAAAATCATACATTAAAAAACATACTCATTATAAAATAACATTGAGGGAGGAGTAAATGCCTTAGGCACCAAGGAAGATGAAGAAAAACCACCCTTGAAAGCCTTAATTGCTTATCTTGAAGAAACCCTAGCCTTTTCCTTATGAGAGAGTTTGAGAGAGATTTTTAGAGTATTTGATTAAGAATAATAGGTTAATGAAGCGTCCAAAGGTTTTTTATGATGTGGTATCAAAGGGGGTTATAAAGGAGAAATATCCAGAATGCCCCTAACTTAAAACTATAAAATTACCGTAGGTTGTTATGAATCGACCCCATGACCGGTAACCAGAAGATACGACTCATACCATAGAGTTGTCACAAAGTTAGTGAGTTGGACATCCATACACCATCCACTATACTACTCTCTACTTCAATCGTAACTAGACTATATGATTGGTATGGTCCTGTCGTACCCAAGATAGAAACCAAAGAGATTTACAATGGACAATAATGACTCAACCATACCACTCATACCCTATCCTCATGGATCTTAGTGAGCCACTCATACTTAGAGCTAATTCAAGTTACAAAGTTACTTATTTAACTAAGGGACCAACCAAACAAACTGTTACCACCCCTAATGACCGTGCCCACCAAACTATAACCATAACAAAAACCCAACCACCATTCACTGGTCTCCTAATTACTAGGGTCCTTTGACCCATACCCATACCATAAAACTCATATGTAGAATTGTTATAAGGATAGTGAGCTCAAAGCTTAGGAATTTTCCAAGGGCCAAAACTATGGGTGTTTTATTATCATTTTTGTGGGCAACTTTATTATGGTTATTGTAAAGAGAAGAGGAATTATTTTTACAATTGTGGTCAGCTGGGTCATATACAATGAGATTGTCCTTCATCTAGAGTTGCTACTGGGGCTAATAAAGTTTTGGTTGCCACATTTTTAGCTCCTATGCTAAAGGATACTACTTCTAGTACCGACATTGGCTAAAAGTATCTTTATGCTCTTGCCACTTGCCAGAAATTTGAGGTATCTCAAGACATTGTTATTGGTATGTTATATCTTTTTTATCGTGATGTGTATTATTTGTTTGACCCGATGTCTATCCTTTCTTAGGTGACCCTTATATGGCTATGTATTTTGGTTTTAGTCTCAAAAGTATTTTCGACCCTTTTTTGTGTCTACACTGGTGGGTGATTCAATAGTTTCTAAATAAATCTATAGGGGTTGTGTGATGTTTATCTTTCATAGGGAGACATTGGTGAATTTGATAGAGTTGGAAATGGTGGATTTTTATGTTATCTTGGAGATAGATTGGCTTCACTCGTGCTATGCTTCTTTGGATTGTAGGAGCCAAAAGGTCAATTTCCAATTCCCTAATGAAATGGTGTTAGAATGGGAGGGGGGTTTGTTAGTGCATAATGGGATTTTTATTTCCTATATTAGAGCTCATAAATTTACTTAAAGGGGGTATTTATATCATCTAGTTTGGGTTACGGATTTTGAATATGAAAGTCTTTCTTTGCATTATGTCCTCGTGGTTAATAAATTTCATAAAGTATTTTCGATGATCTTTTCGTTATTTCTCCCAATAGGGAAATAGATTTTGGGATTAATCTCCCATCGGATACTTAACCTATTTCCATTCCTCCTTATAGAATGGCTCTGGCTGAGCTAAAGAAGCTTAAGGAATAGTTAAAAGATACTTTTGTGTTTTCTGTGCAAAATAAAGATAGGTCTCTTTGGATATGTATATATTATCATCAGTTGAATAAGGTAACAGTGAAGAATAAGTACCCTTTTCCTAGGATTAATGACCTTTTCGATTAGCTTAAGGGTGCTAGATATTTCTCTAATATTTATCTTAGTGTGGATTATTATCAGTTGAAGATAAGGAAGGTTTATATTTACAAGATCTCTTTCTAAACCCAGTATGGTCTCTATGATTTATTGGTGATATTATTCGGATTGACTAATACTCTGGCAGATTTCATAGATCTTATGAATTAGGTTTTCAGGTAGATTTTGGCTTGTTCATGATAGTTTTCATTGATGACATCTTGGTGTATTCTAAGAGTGTGGAGAATTATGACAATCACCTCTGAATTGTATTGTAGACCCTTAAGGACCAAAAGTTATATGCGAAATTTTCTAAGTGTGAGATTTTATGAAATATTGTGACTTTTCTTGGGTATGTTATTTCTAGTGAGGGGATCATGATGGAAATATAAAAAGTTGAGATGGTCTAGACCTACAAATTCGACCGACATTAGGAGCTTTTTGGGTTTGGCTGGGTATTATAGGAGATTTGTGGAAAGTTTCTCATCTATTACTATTCCATTGATAAGGTTGACACAAAAGAAGGTTAAGTTCATGTGGTATGATGCTTGTGAGGGCAGTGTAGAGAATTTGAAGGATAAACTAACTTCTACGCCAGTCTTGAGCCTGCCTAAGGGTACTGATGGTTTTGTTGTAATTTTTGATACATCCTATATGGGACTGGGTTGTATATTGATGTAGATAAGGTTGTGGCCTATTATTCTAGGCATCTTAAGGTTCATGAGAGGAATTATTTGACTCATGATCTAGAGTTGGTGGCTATGGTTTTTTCTTTGAAGATTTTATGCCATTATCAATATGGGATGCATGTGGATATTTATTCAGATCATAAAAGCTTATAATATGTATTTACTCAAAAAGAGTTAATTCTCAGCAAAAGGTGGTGGCTTGAATTGCTTAAAGATTACGACATAAGTCTTTTCTACTATCTAGGTAAAGCTAATGGTGTTGCTAATTCTCTTAACAAGTTTCTTATGGGGATCTTATCGCATATGGATGAGGAGAAAAAAAATTAGTAAAGGAAATTCACAGATTATCTAACTAGGGAGTTCATCTCTTAGACTTTGGGGATGGGGGAGTCATTGTTTAAAAAGTAATGAAATCATCTCTTGGTGCTGAAATAAAGGAGAAATAGGATTTGGATCTCATACTTATGCAGATTAAGGATGATATGGATCAGCAAAAGGTTATACAAATTGGAAGAGATGATATTTTAAGATACCAAGGTAAGTTGTGTTTTCCAAATATTGATGGGCTACAAAAAAGGATTCTGACTAAGGCTCATGAGTCTAGGTATACAGTTCATCCAGGTTCTACTAAGATGTACTAAGATTTGAAGGAAATCTATTATTGGAACACTATGAAGAAGGACATAGCAAATTTTATTGCTAAGTGAATGGTTTGTCAACAGTTAAGGTTAAACACTTGAATACTTGAGGCCTTATGGCATGTCTCTAGAGATAGAGTTGCTAATATTGGAAATGGGAGATGATTAATATTGATTTCATTACGATTATTCCATGATCTCGTAATCAGTATGATCCAATTTGGGTCATTGTAGATAGAATGACTAAGTCCACTCACTTCTTACCTATAAGGACTAGCTACTCGGAATAGGACTATGTGAAGTTGTTCATTCAGGAGATTGTGAATTTGCTCGGTACGCTAGTGTCCATCACCTCAGACTGAGGTACACAATTTTTATCTCACTTTTTGTGTTAGTTTTTGAAAGGTTTGGGTACACAGGTGAATCTTAGTACCACTTTCCACCCGTAGTGGATCATACTATTTAGACTTTGAAGGATATACTAAGGGACTGTGTAATTTATTTTAAGGGTATCTAGGTTGATCACTTGTCTCTCATTGAGTTTACGTATAATAATAGTTATCATTCGAGCATTCAGATGGCTCCTTTTGAGTCTCTATCTGGTAGGAGGTGTAGGTCTCCTATTGGGTGGTTTGAGGTTGGTGAGACTAGGTTTTTGGTCCTGACTTGGTTTACCAAGCCATGGGAAGGTGAAAGTGATTAGATAAAGACTTGATACTGCCCAGAGTCACCAAAAGTCTTATGCGAATTTGAGGCAAACAGAGTTAATGTTTGAATTAAATGATAGGGAATTATTGAAAATCTCTCATATGCGAATGTAAGCCAAAGATAGTTAAAGTTTTAAGTAAATGAAAGAAGTCATGAGATTTGGGAAAAATGAGAAGTTCATTCCTCGTAATGTTGGCCCATACCAGATTTTAAGGAGAATTAGGAACGTTGCTTATGAGTTGGACTTCCCTACGAGTTTGGTTCTATTCATCCTGTGTTTCATATGTCCATGCTAAAAAAGTGTGGGTGATCCTTCCTTAATAGTGCTTGTTGAGGATGTAGGTATTTTGGATTCCTTATCTTATAAGGAAGTTCCAATTGAGATGACCAATGATGTAGCCTTGGTAAAAGTTCTTTGGAGAAATCAAAAGGTAGAAGAGGCTACATAGGAAGTGAAGGAAGATATTAAGGCCAAGTACCCATTCTTGTTTCATGGGTTGGATGAAAGTGTTTAAGGTATGAGTTTCATTTCCCTCTTGTTATCTTCTAAGTTTGTCATTTGAGTTTGGTGTATTATATCTATTCCCATGCAAAAAGTGTGCTAACTCATCATTCAGGACAAATGATCCTAACAGGGGTAATGTAAGACCCTTAAAATTTTCATCATTTTATTTTTGACCTTCCTGCGTGTGTAAAATAAATTTTTGACTTAAATTATGTTTAAGGATATTAAAAGGGTAATTTGGGTAAGTTTTGGAATTTTTGAAAGGGGTTCAGGGTCATTTTGGGACCTCGAGGTAGTGAGGGTCTGCGATATCACCATGTCACGGAGGCTACCCTCCTCAAAATTAGTGTGGTTAGAGGATAGTCACTACGCTATTGGTGTGCCATGCCAAGGTGAAAATTTTGTGTAATTTTGTTATTATTCACTTGGGATGAGGGGATTTTGGTATTTTTACCCTTTGTAATACTTTTAAACATAAAAGTCTCATTCTCATCAGTTTTCAAAGATCAAATCCTTCTATTTCACTCTCAAACACAAAATCTAAGAACATTCAAGGGTTTCACCGTGCATTCATCATCCAGGATCCAAACTTTAAATTGCTTTCAAATTCCTATGTGTTTCAGGCATTTTTCTCTTCCCCAGACTTTAATTTTATATTATGGCATTGATCTAATGGATTTTTATATGATTTAAGTGGTGGGTTTTAAAATTGGGTTGAGAGGTTTTGGTTGTTATTGATTTAATTACTTGTCCCATGCTTAGAATTGATTACTCATGTTTTAAATTAGTATTTTTAGAACTGAATTGGTACTTCAATTAAATGGTTGGAATGGGCAACGTGAGTTTCAACAAATTGGATAAATTTTGGCTTGGAATTGCTTGAACCTCAACCCAATTTGTTAAATTGATTTTAATTATGGAAAATTGCATCGTTTAACTTTCTTTTGAACTCAATTCCTTGAATTAATAGATAAATGGTTATTTAAATGGATTTGGATGGCCTTGGTGTCTATGGTTTTAATTTTAATGGAACTTGGGAGTTAATGAGATTTTGTGAATTGGTTTGGCATGTTTAATTTAGATTGAAAGTGTATTGGTATGACAATATCATGTAGTAAATGTCTTAATGAATGACTACAAGGTTAATGGTTGGAAATATATGCTAAAAGATTTTACTTTGGTCTTAAAGGGAGTTGTGTAGCTCGCCATAAAGGTGGAGGTCCCAGCAAAACCAATACTGGAAACTATGTTTGTCGGTATGGGGGTCTTTATAATCGTGTGCATAGTTCACACATTATATATATTTTGGAATGGTTGGAGCCTTGGTGGCTTTGGCCTTTCCTCAAATTTTTCTGGTTCATGTGGCTAACAAGCGTGGGACCCTTTCAATAGGGGAATCAAATCCCACATAGCTGTGGGTGCCCATAGGATGGATAGAGCTACACAGTCTAGGATATTAATTTTAAATCTCATGCTTAAACCTTATTCCCTATCTCGGCATCTTATATATGTATATATGAATGTGTGCATATGGCTATGTGTGAGTTACATTCCAGTGCTTATCCTATTGACCGTCCTAGGACGCTATATTGTTTCATAATGTAGGGTCTGAAGACACTTTTTTACCCTTATGCAGCATTAGGTAGATTAGCACATATGTTGAGTTGTTATGAAGTAGTGAGGCCCCATCCTTTGAAAGGCGTTATATTTCTATATTTTTTATTTTAACTCAATAGTTTTGGATTCTATTGGTCATGGTTGGGGGCATGTCCTGACCTATTTGATATTCTGGTTTTAGAGGCTATTGTGGACATATGTGGGTTGGTTGGTTATTGTTTTGACTCTTAGTTTATTTAAGTTATCTATTCACCTCTTTATCTCTATTTTGAGTTTGCTTCCACATTGTTATTATTATTATCATTATGCTTATAAGGTTAGGTGATAGGGGTGGTCTCCGGTCTATGGTAGGCTTGATATACCCGTCACAATCAAGCCCTAGTTTGGGTTGTAACACTATACTAGTTTAATAATCCACTTTTGAGATTATTTAGGATTTATTTTATTCTTAATTCCTTTGGCTTTTATAAGTTTGGGATGTTATATTTCAAATTGGTCCCTGGATTACCTATCACGAAAGGTGGGATAGGTGCCATCATGATCCTGAGGTTGGGTCGTAATAAATGGTATCAAACCTATCTTCAGGAGGCTATAAGACTTTAGGAAATATACATTTTCTTATTTCTCCCTTATCATGCAATATTCATCCTTTAACTTGAAATACTAAAATTTTTATCTTTCTCACAGATGGTGAGAACTCATACATCTCAGAATGGATCAAGAAACGAGTTAACTTAGTCACCCTATCCAGACCCTAAGTCAGCCACCCGAGATAGGACACACAAACAGAGCAGGGGACATAGTAGGTACAGAGGTCGTGGTAGACAGAGAGCTCAAGAAACCACTCAGATTCCTGATAGAGTAGCGTCTCTCAAGGTTGCATTCGGGGCAAGTTATGATGATGTTCAGGTTCTTACTAATAATATGGGACCAGGTCAGGCACCACCAACATTTGTTGCCACATAAATTCTTTAGGATACCTTTATTAAAGTGTTGGGGTGTTTGGAGACTATAGCTTAGGGAGACGTATCATTTAGTACTCCACATGGTTCATATGTTAGGGTATGGGTGCAGACCCTATATTAGCAACCCATCCCAATTTATCAAGGTTCAGTGGTCCAACCAGCATTGAGTTATAATGGTATGCCTTCACCAGGGGTTGGAGCTATCGGTGGGGTCAAGACAACTATTTTTGGTGAGGAGCAGTGGCAATTTGAGAAGTTTAGGAAGATAGATCCACCATAGTTTTAGGGTGATCAATATGAGGATGCGTATGTGTTTTTGGTCAATTTCTATGAGAGACTTCAGAGTGTGGGATTGGTTGACTCCCACAAGGTTGATTATACTGCCTTACAAATATGTACTCCTTCCAAGTAGTGGTGGTTCTCCTATATTGATTTCAGGCTAGTAGGTTCTCCATTGATGACTTAGGCTATGTTTGCATAGGCTTTTCTTTACAGATTCATCCCCCATAGCTTGAGGGGGCATAGGCACCAGTTTGAGAACTAAACACAAGAAGGCATTTCTATGGCTAAGTTTAAGAATTTATTTATGCATTATCCCGTTAAGTTATGATTATCTTTCCAGATGAGGCCAAGCTGATGATGAGGTTTATGAGGGGTTTGAAACTTAAGATCAGATAGGCCAGGTTTGTTGTAGCCTAATCTGGGCTTCTCTTCGAAGGATAGTTAAGTCAGTAAAGGAGTTTGAGTTGATGCATCGTGAGGAGTATGGGGATTTAAGGGATAAGAGGTCTCATATTTTAGGTCGATTCAGTAGTACCTTATTCAGAGGTGAGGGTTTATTTGGAGAGATTTTTTCCCTCAACATGAAAGGCTAGTTCAAGAAGCGATGCAAATATCATAGGGTAGTCATTCAGGTCTGGGTTTTTATAGTTCGACATAGGCTTTACAAAGTTCATCACAGTGATTTTCAAGTCAAAGTGGTCACTATATATTCAGGTCATTCTCAATAGTTGATGGCTCCCAGGTCCTATTATGGGTGTGGTATTCTGGATTATCATCAGAGGGATTGACCAGTATATAGACAGGGGGTCCACAACAGAGTCATTAGGCTCCTATTAGAGCAGTAGCAACCCCAGCTAGGGGTTGAGGCAAATCTTAGAAAGGTAGAGACCCTCCACCAGATGACAAAAGAGGTGGTAGAAGAGTGACTCAGGCAATAGATAATAGAACTCACTATTATGCTTTCCCAGATAAGCCTAAGGTAGAGTCTTTTAATCCACTCATTACAGGTATCATCTTAGTTTGTCATTGACCGGCTTCAGTATTATTTTATCCGAGTTCTATTTTCTCCTATGAGTCTGAATACGTTACTTCTAGCCTTGATATGATGTGTGTCTATAGTTATCCCTATTCTTATTTCTACCCTAATGGATGATTTCTTAGTGATAGATCAGGTTACCGATCCTATGTTGTTTCTATTTTGGGGTGTGATACCTGGGTTGATTTAATTATCCTCGATAAGTTCAATTTTGACATAATTTTAGGCATGGATTGAATTTCTCTCTATCATGCTATCTTGGATGGTCATATCAGACAGTTACTTTGGCTATGCCTGATCATCAAAAGTTAGAGTAGAGCAGTGTTCAAAGTTTGTATCCTAAGAAAGTAATTTTATTCATTCATACCCATTAGTTGTTAAGAAGGAGTGTCTATCATATTTATCTTATGTTTGTGATATTAGTAGCAAGACGCCTTTTTTGGAGGTAGTGAAGGTGTTGAGAGAGTTCATGGATGTATTTCCTATCGATCACCTGGGTGTTCATCCTAATAGAGACATTGATTTTAGTATTGATTTAGAGACGGGCACTATGCCCATTTCTATTCCTCCTTATAGGATGAAACCAGTTGAACTAAAGAATGAAAAGACCAACTTTAAGATTTGTTAAGTAAGGAATTTATTCAACTAAGTAAATCACCTTGGGGTACTCTGATATTTTTTTAAAGAAGAAAGATGGGTCTATGAGGATGTGCATTGATTATCGGTAGTTGAACAAGGTGACAATCAAGAATAAGTACCTTCTATCATGTATTGATGACTTGTTTGATCAACTTCAGGGTGCTTCAGAGCTTTCGAAGATTGAATTAAGATCGGGGTATCATCAGTTGAAGATTCAAGCTTCGGACATTCCTAAGATAGTTTTTTGGACTAAAAATAAACACTATGAGTTCTTAATTATGTCCTTTGATTTGACAAATGTCCCAGCAACATTCATGGAGTTGATGAACATAGTATTTTGTCCACATCTTGATTCTTTTTTATTGTGTTCATTGATGACATTTTGGTGTATGCTAAGAGTATGGCAGATCATGCAAAGCATCAAAGGATCGTATTCCAGAGGTTGAGAGACAAAATATTATATGCCAAGTTTTCAAAGTGTGAATTTTGTCTCAGTTCTATGGCATTCTTGGGACATATGGTGTACAAGAATGGCATTATGGTCGATCCGGCCAAGATTAAGGTAATCCAAAATTGGTCACAACCTACTTTAGCTTTAGATATTTGAATTTTTAATGGGTTTGCCGGCTATAACAGGGGGCTTGTGTAGGTTTATTTTCCATTGCAAATCCTATGAATTGATTGACTCAAAAGAATGTAGTTTTTCAATGGTCTAATAAGTATGAGGAAAGCTTTCAAAAGCTCAAGACTCTATTGACTTTAGCTCCTATCTTAACCCTACCGATGAAAGGTGAGGGCTTCACCATGCTTTGTGATGCTTTTGGTATTGGCTTGGATGGTGTGTTGATGTAGAAAAATAAGGTAATACCGGGTGTGTCGAGGAAGTTGAAGCCACATAAGAGAAATTACCCTACCCATGATTTAGAGTTACTAGCAATTGTATTCATATTAAACTTATGGTGGCACTATTTGTACGAAGTTAATTGTGAGGTGTACACTGATCATTACAACCTCCAGTATATCTTAAAGCAAAAAAATTTTAATTTAAGACAACATAGGTGGATAAAATTGTTGAAAGATTATGATATGATCATCTGATATCATCCAAGTAAGGCCAATATAGTTGTGGATACCTTGAGTAGGACGACAGTTATTATGGATAGTCTTGTATATTTAAGTGTAGAAGAGAGACCATTAGCCAGGGAGGTTCAATGGTTGGGTAACAGTTTTATGTGTCTTGATATGTATATGAGCCAGGTAGAGTTCTTGCAACCATCGAGGGGAGGTTCTTATTGATAGAGTAGATTCTAGATTATCAGTTTGAGGATAAAACTTGTGTATTATCAGAGATAAGGTGATGCGAGGTAAGGCTAAGGATGTAATTTTTGACTAGGAGGGTATTTTGAGGATTATCAGACAAATTTGTGTTCCTAGAGTGGGTGATGTTACTAGGTCTATTATGGAGGAGGCCCATTGTTTTGGGTATTCTATCCATCCAGGTGTAGTGAAGATATATCATGACCCAAAACAACATTACTGGTTGTGTAGGATGAAGAGGGGTGTTGTAGAGTTTGTGGCTAAGTGTTTGAAATTCTAGCAAGTAAAATATGAGCATCAGAGAGACCAGGTGGTTTACTTCATATGATGCACATTCCCGAGTGGAAGTGGGATCATATCACTATGGATTTTGTAGTTGGGTTGCTCATACCTTGGGGAAGTTTGATTCTGTTTGGGTGATTATGGACAGATTGACCAAATCAGCCTATTTTGTGCCTGGGAAGATGGGCTATAATGCTAAGAAGTTAGCCAAAATCTACATTCATGAGATAGTTTGATTACATGGAGTGCCTATTTCCATCATTTTAGATAGAGGCACTCAATTCACTTTGAACTTTTGATGTATTTTGCAGTGAGAGTGGGTACTCAGTTGGATATGAGTACAACATTTTATCCAAAAATAGATATCGACTCAAAGCGGACTATTCAGGTGTTAGAGGACATATTGTGGGCTTTTGTGATGGATTTTAGGGATTATTGGGATCAATTTTTACCCTTTGTAGATTTTTCCAATAATAATAGCTACCATTCTAGTATTTATATGGCTTCATTCGAGGCTTTGTACACTAGGAAGTGTATTCCCCAGTTGGATGGTTTGATTCTTTTGAGGTTAAACCTTGGTTAACTGATTTGCTGAGAGATTCGATAAATTGAGTGAGATTGATCCAGGGACGACTTTCATCAGCCCAAAGTAGAATGAAAAGTTATACAGACAAAAAGGTTTGTGACCTAGAGTTTATACAGGGTAAGCGGGTCTTGTTGAAGGTATCACCTATGAAGGGTGTGATGAGATTTGGTGTCATGACCCAAACCGAGGCCCTGACCGTAACGGACATCTTGAATCATAAAGGCCCGGGCATCCCCATCTATTGGTAATCATGTACAACATTCATATAATAGAGGGAAAATATAGAATTATTTAACAGAACGGAATCATGGTCATAAGTCTGATATAAATTCAACAAGGGTAAATGAAATCCAAAACCATATAATGACATCTGAAAGTCGTCTGCGAAATCTTTACTACATGACTAATAACACTGTCTGAAAACTGGGACAAGGCCCCTAGTAGACCAAAACCATAACTGATAATAATTGTCTGAAAATAACTAGGTCTTCTGAAATATAGAAGGCTCACCGACTAGACCCTATACTTCTGTCTGAAGAAATCTACTGCTTATCAGGATCCCTAGACTGTTCCTCAG
This sequence comes from Capsicum annuum, assembly GCF_002878395.1. Lineage (NCBI taxonomy): Eukaryota > Viridiplantae > Streptophyta > Magnoliopsida > Solanales > Solanaceae > Capsicum > Capsicum annuum. The sequence goes on along the minus strand of NC_061122.1, from coordinate 133,147,281 downwards.
AACCTAGAAGATAGGGGTGTTAATACAGATGTACTGGTAGATAGAGCAATCCAAAATAAAGCTTTTAATATAAATAAAATAGTTGAGAGATAATCATAAGATATCACATACTAGATAAATTCAAAAACACAAGGGCATCATTGATAATCATAAAACTTTTCTGTCAATACAGCCTCTGATCTTTGTATTACTTCAGAGTTAGGTGGTACTCCCCTACAAGTCTGATATTCCACGGGCTATATGGAATTTTCCATTGACTCGGTGGAGAAGCCCCCAACCCAAGTGTGCTGCAAGGGTTGGAGTGTCTGAGTCTGATACGCCACAGGGCACTAGGCCAGCGTATAATAATATACCCGGATCAGAAAATCACGATTTTAGGCAATGAGTTTTCTGAACTTGTGCCTTCTTCGGGGAACCACCTAAGCTCTCTTTATGCCTAATTTTAGTCTGTTTTGAAACATGCATCATTCTAGTTTCAAAAATCTGAAAATCTGATTTCAAACATGTATTCTATTCTATTCTGAATTAACATGGCATTATCTGAGTTGGTTTCATCACACCAAGACTTCCAAGTCCTATTTCTCAGCCATAATGCATAAGGCAAGATTCTTTCATCAAAAACTCAATTCATACCACCCAAACATACAGATAGTATAAGATACTTCATGTTCCAAAACATAAGTCAAAACTATGCAAAAATTCTTCAAACATATGGTGGTCATGTGTTTTTGGCAAAATCATGCACTCTATCATTATATGTATATCCAACATTTATCTACATGCACAAACCTCTCTTTTGATTCCAAAATCATGTTCGAATCATTGTATAAATCATGCTTTTCAAAAAAATCTATATCATACGAATAATGGGAAAAATCATAACAAGAGAGGGATTTATTATAATTCATGCTCTCAATTGAATATTCATCCTTAAACACATGCATACATATATAAAGAATTTAAAATCAATTTTGGGAAAGTCCTAAAGACCAAAACAATGTCATTGAGACTTCTAAAACATGATTATAAATCATAAATCTAAAACTCTTTTCTTAAAATCATGATTTCTATGCCTGTGAGATTTTTAGGAAAACCTCATGTACCTCAATTTAGGAATTTGATGACTGATTCTTGTAGCCGACGGTTTAGGGATTCCAAATCTTTAATTAGTTTTGAAAGCCCACGGTTGAATCTTGAGTTATTTGGGTTTTTAGTTTGAAACCCTAGAGAGTGTTCTTAAGTAATTTGGATGATTGTAAATCTATTCTGGTGTCTTTGGGATTAAATACCGTGTTTAAGCTGATAAGGGGTTAGAAAATACCTAATGTACCCTTAATGAGATGGAATAATAATATAACTGGGAGCCCAATTTTATGGGCCACCGCGATGTGAAGCCCTTGTGTTGCCCCACTGGTTGGAACCTGGAGCTTCAGCGTGATACACCACAATCGCGCTAGGCTACTAGAATTTGAAAATTGTTAAATAGACCCCCTCCACGATGATCCAAGCACCAAAATGATGGTGTTTTATGACTAGGACTTAAATTAGCCATACATTCTTGCCCGAGTATCGAATTTGGGTAAATCTTATATCGACAGAAATCTCATTCAATTTCCCACATGATAAAAATTCAAAATTAAGGAAATTATATGTGTTTTAAACTTTACTTACTTTGGAAGTCAAAAAAATGAGACTAAGTCTCTTTAACACCATTCTAGTCATTTAACTCTAAGAACATATTACCACGAGCTAACGCATTGAGGATGCGGGGCGTTACATTATCCCCCCTTGGGATCATTCGTCCCTGAATAATGAGGCAGACCACAGACAAGTACAATTTAAGGTATACTAAGACCGTAAAATAATAAAGCAAGGATTGTACCTTCCATTTCGTCATTCACTGGATCAAACAGGTTTGGGTATCTTGCTCTCATGTCATCTTCTGATTCCCAAGTTGCTTCTTCAACTTTCTGATTTCTCCACAACACCTTAACCGACACTCTATCTTTGCTCCTCAACTTCTGAACTTGGCAATCTAAGATTGAAATAGGTTCTTTTTCATATGATAATAAGTCTGTCACCTTGAACTCCTCTACAGGAAACTCTAGGGAATGGTCTCCGACACATTTCTTCAGCATGGATATGTGAAATACCAAACGAACAGAACCTAGATCTACAGGCAACTCTAACTTATTCACAATTGCACCTATCCTTCTCAAAATATGGTTTGGTCCTATATAGTGAGGACTCAGCTTTCTTTCTTCCTGAATCGCATAACTTCCTTCATAGGGGAGACTTTTAGAAATACCCAATCACCAACTTCAAATTCTAGCTCTCTTCTTCTGACATCGGCATAGGATTTCTGTCTACTCTGGAATTTCTTAAGTCGTTCTCTAATAATCTTCACTTCCTCCATTGAATGAATAATATCAGGCCCAAACAACTATGTCTCACCCACTTCATACCACCCTATTGGTCACGTACATCTTCTTCCATACAGTGCCTCAAAAGGAGCCATCTTAATACTGGCATGATAACTATTATTATATATGAACTCTATCAATGGAAAGTGATCTACCCAAGTACCTTTGAAGTCAATCACGCAGGCCCTCAACATATCCTCAAGGGTCTGAATGGTGCGCTTAGCTTGCCCATCAGTCTGAGGATGGAATGCAGTACTCAGATTCACTTGGGTACCTAAACCCCTCAGAAAAGATCTCCAAAATTGAGAAGAGAATTTCGTACCTCGGTCAGATATGATGGACACAGGTACTCCATGAAAGCAGACTATTTCTTCAATGTAAAGCTTGGAATAATCATCTCCCGAATAGTTGGTCCTCATAGGTAGAAAATGTGCTAACTTGGTCAGCCTGTCAACAATCACCCAAATAGAATCATACTAGTTTTGGGACCTCCGAAGTCCCGTAATAAAGCCCATATTGATCATCTCCCACTTCCACAAAGGTAATGTTATCTCTTGGGATATACCACCTGACCTCATATGTTCTACTTTAACTTGTTGGCAGTTCAAACACTTGGAAACATAATTAGCCACATCACACTTTATATTATACCACCAATATAAGGTCTTTAGATCATGGTACATCTTAGTAGAGCCTGGGTGAACAACATACCTCGAAGTGTGAGCTTCTTCAAGGATTATCTTTCGTAACCCATCTACATCTGGCATACATAGTCGACCCTGATATCTCAAAATATCATCACCACCTATTTCAAAAGTCATCACCTTCTGTTGACCCACATCTTTCTTGATTTGCATTAAGATGGGATCTTCAACCTACTTCTTTTTAACTTCTGCACAAAGGGAAGATTTAGCTACCTTATGAACAATTATTCCCCCATCTTCAGAATCCAAAATTCGTACTTCTACATTTGCAAGTCGGTGAATATCCTTCACCATCTCTCTCTTTCCCTTTTCAACATGAGAAAGACTGCCCACAGACAACCTACTGAGGGCGTCAGCTACCACATTTGCCTTACCCAGATGGTAGTACAGGCTCATATCATAGTCCTTTAAAAGCTCCAACCAACGCCTTTTCCTTAGGTTTAATTCTTTCTGTGAGAAAACATACTGTAAACTCTTGTGGTCAGCAAATATATGACCATGTACCGTATAGAGATAATACTGCCAGATTTTAAGCACAAACACCATAGCTTCTAACTCCAAGTCATGGGTGGGGTAATTTCGCTCATGCACCTTCAACTGCCTAGATGCATAGGCCACCACCTTACCGTGATGCATAAGTACACACCCAAGTCCCACACAGGATGCATCACAGTACACAACAAACCCTTCCATACCTTTCGAAAGAGTCAAAACAGGAGCATTTGTCAACTTATCCTTTAACTTCTCAAACCTATTCTCACTGGAGTCAGACCATATGAACTTTACTTTTTTCTGAGTCAACTTAGTAAGTGGTGCATCTATGGAACAAAAACTCTCTAAAAATCTTTTGTAACACCCTTCCAAACCCAAGAAGCTTCGAATATCGATTAGAGTCGTGGGTTTGGGACATTTTCTTACTGCCTCAATCTTTTGGGGATCAACTGTAATCCCATCACTAGACACGATATGCCCCAATAAAGCAATAGAATTAAGCCAGAATTCGCACTTGGAAAATTTTGCATACAACTTATGATCTTTGAGAGTCTGAAGGATAATTAAGAGGTAATTGGTATGGTCCTCCTCAATCTTGGAATAAATTAGAATATCATCAATGAAAACTATAACAAATAGATATAGAAACTGACAGAACACCCTATTCATAAGATGTATGAAAGCTGCAGGGGCTTTAGTCAACCCAAAGGACATGATTAGGAATTTGTAATGACTGTATCTAGTTTGAAAAGCTATTTTGGGAATGCCTGACTCTCTATGTTTCAACTGATGGTTTCCTGAATGAAGGTCTATCTTTGAAAAATAATTAGCACCCTGAAGTTGGTCAAAGAGATCATCAATCCTAGGTAAAGGATATTTATTTTTAACAGTGACCTTATTTAGCTGGCGGTAATCCATGCACATACTTAGGGAACCATCTTTATTTCGTATGAATAGTATAGGTGCACCCCAGGGAAAAATACTGAGACATATAAAACCTTTGTTTAGAAGGTTTACTAGCTATTTTTTCAACTCTTTCAGTTCTGCAGGAGCCATTCTATAAGGCAGAATATAAATGGGACAGGTGTATGACAACAAATCAATACCAAAATCTATCCCCCTATTAGGTGGTATTCATGGGATATCATCTGAAAAACTTTTGGAAACTCATTTACCACAAGGACTGACTGTAGAGGAAGACTTTTTGCATTAGAATATTTAACCCAAATAAGATGATATAAACAACTTTTGGAGATAAGTTTATGGGCTCTAAGATAAGATATAAAGTTCCATCTAGATGCAAAAGAATGCCCTTCCTATTCTATCACTGGTTCGTTCGAAAAAGAAAAGGTAACTCTTCGGGTTCTACAAGTTAATGTGGCATAGCACGAATAAAGCCAGTCCATCCCTAGGATAGCATCAAAATCAATCATATATAGGTCTATGAGGTCTGCTATGGTATCCCGGCCACAAATAGTCACCATACAATTTCTATACACTCTCCTAGCCACAACAGAATCACCCACTAGCACCACAAATACTCCTTCTAGCCGAAGGACAATCTCTATGAAAATGATCAGACTGACCATATGAATAGCATACCAGCGAACCCAGCTGACACCTCCCTGGATGATGCCTACTGCAGGTCTCACACCGCAAAAACGTACGATGCTACTGAGCTATACTGCCCTGTAACTGGGTATCCTGAGATCTAGATCTATGATTAGTTTGGAAAATCAAAGATCGTCAATCTACTGGACGTCTGGGCATTGGGGTATTGGCTGCGGACTGAGTATTACCCCAATTGTTCTTCTTCTACCATTTATTTCCCCAATTACCAACTGTGGCTGAATGTGGTTCTGATCCGCTATTTTAGCTCTCTTTGCCTGTCAGTCCTTCTCCTAGATTTAGTGATTCTCTTTTTCTACTCCTCTACCTACTGCATATGCACTGATAGCATTGAGGATTCCATGTCCCTGTTCAGCATAGCTCCCTTATATTCAAGCACTAAGTCATCTGAAAGGTCGGATGCAAATTTTCTCATTCGGGTTCTCATATTACTAGCCATCTCCAGATCATAATGAACCAGTTGGTGGAATTTTTGATTGTACTCCTTGACACTCATTTTTCCTTGCTTAAGGTTCATAAACTCCTTAGCTTTGGACTCTCTCAACTTAAGGGGAAAGAACAGATCAAGAAAGGCTTTCACGAACTCACCCCACACCGTGGAATCAGCACTCTCACCCTTAGAATTCTCTCACTCATTATACCACTAGTTCGCACCTTTTTTAAGTTGGTAAGCTACCGATTCCACCCTTTCCACCTCGTCTACAGGTATCACCTTGAAGATTTTCTCCATCTCATCCATAAACTCCTGTGTATCCTCCTCTACTTTGGTGCCTAAAAACTTAGGCGGGTTCATTCTCATGAACTGAGCCACCCTAGTAGCCTCATATGTGAGCAATGTAGACCCAATATCTTTAGACCATTAAGCCTATATGGCTAGCAACAAAGCAAGCATGTGAATGGACTGTCTAAATTTTGTATTCGATACCTCTCTTTTACGAGGCTGAGTGTGGTTAGTCCCCATCTTAGGAGCTCTGAGTACCCTAGGTAGGCTGGTCTGAGTAAGTGTGACTCCTGGAGTAGCATCAATCTCTGAGTTTGAGCTCTATTTTTGTTCTTCATCCCATGAGTAGGGCAGACCTTGTCTGTCTGTGCATTCTGATTGATAGTACAATGGGGAGACATGATTGTTTTTCTTAAATGCAAGAGATCACGGATTAGAGGATTGATTAGACTACACATCACGAACTAAATTACAAAAAAGGAAATCATTCCTAAATGCCTTATAGCTTTCTACTTATAAGTGTGGCACGCTACACAACCATAAATAAAACTCTACCCAATGCGATTTTGCAGATACTCTGGGACCATAAACCGTACTTTGATACCATGTTTTTCATGACCCAAACTGGGGCCCTACCGTAACGGACATCCCAAACCATAAAGCTCGAGTGTCCCTATCTGTCTAGTAATTATGCACAACATTTACATAATAGAGAGAAAATACAAAATTATTTCACAGAATGGAATCATGGTCATAAGTCGAATATAAATTCAACAAGGGTAAATGAAATGCAAAACCATCTAATGACAGCTAAAAGTCGTCTGCAAAATCTCTACTATATGACTAATAACACTGCCTGAAAACTGGGACAAGGCCCCCAGTAGACCAAAACCATAACTAATAATAAATGTCTGAAAATAACTAGGCCTTCTGAAATACAAAATAGACCCTACACTTCTATCTAAAGAAATCTACTACTTATCAGGACCCCTAGACTGTGCCTCAGAACCTGGAAAGTAGAGGGTGAGGGGTCAATACAGATGTACTGGTATACAGAGCAATTCAAAATAAATCTTTTAACATAAATAAAATAGTTAAGAGCTACTCATAAAACATTATATATGATATAAATTCCAAACACATGGGCATCTTTGGTAATCATAAAACTCTTCAGTCAATGCAGCCTCTGATCTTTGTATTACTTTTGAGTTAGGAAGTACTACCCTATAAGTATGATATTCCAAGGGCTATATGGAATCTACCATTGAATCGGTGGGGAATCCCCCAACCCAAGTGTGCCACAAGGGTTGGAGTGTCTGAGTCTGATAAGCCATAGGTCACTAGGCCAACGTATAATAATATATCGAATGGACAAATCACGATTTTAGGCAATGAGTTGTCTGCAATCATGCCTGCTTTCGAGAACTACCTAAGATCTTTTTATGCCCAATTTTATTCTATTTTGAAACATGCATCATTCTAGTTTCAAAAATTTAAAAATCTAATTTTAAATATACATTCTATTCTAATCTAAATTAACATGGCATTATCTGAGTTGGTGTCGTCACACCAAGACTTGCAAGTCCTATTTTTGAGCCATAATGCATCATGCTAAATTCTTTCATCAAAAACTCAATTCATACCACCCAAACATACAGATAGTATAAGAGATTTTATGTTCCGAAACATAAGTCAAAACTATGCAAAAATTCTTCAAACATATGGTGGTCATGTGCTTTTGGCAAAACCATGCACTCATTCATTATATGTATATTCAAAATTTATATACATGCACAACCCTCTCTTTTTATTCCACAATTATGTTCGAATCATTGTATAAATCAAGACCTTTCATATCATGTTTTTTAAAACAATTTATATCATACGAATAATAGGAAAATCCTATTAAGAGAGGGATTTATTCTAATTCATGCTCTCAATTGAATATTCATCTTTAAACACATGCATACATATATATATATAATTTCAAATCAATTTGAGGAAAGGCCTAAAGACCAAAAAAATATCATTGAGACTTCTAAAACATGATTATAAATCATAAATCTAAAACTCTTTTCATAAAATCATGATTTCTATGCCCATGAGATTTTTAGAAAAACCCCCCCACATACCTGAATTTAGGAATTTGATGAATGATTCTTGAAGCCTATGGTTTGGGAATTCCAAATCTTCAATTAGTTTTAAAAATCCACGGTTGAATCTTGAGTTATTTGGGTTTTTAGTTTAAAACCCTAGAGAGTGTTCTTGAGTAATTTAGATGATTGTGAATGTATTATGGTATCTTAGGGATTAAATCCCATGTTTAAGCTGATAAGGGGGTGGAAAATACCTAATGTACCCTTAATGAGATGAAATAATAATATAACTAGGAGCCCGATTTTATGGGCCACCGCGATGCGGAGCCTTCGCGTTGTCCTACTGGTTGGTACCTGGAGCTTTAACGCGATGCGCCACAATATTACTAGGCTACTAGAATTTGACAATTGTTAAATAGACCCCCTCCGCGATGCGCCAAGCACCAAAATGACGGTGTTTTATGACTAGAACTTAAATTAGCCATATCTTCTTGTTCGGGTATCGAATTTGGGCGAATCTTATATCGATGGAAAGCTCATTCAATTTTCCATATGATAAAATATAAAAATTAGGGAAATTATATGTAGTTTAAACATTACTCACTTTGGAAGTCAAAAAAATGAGACTAAGTCTCTTTGACACCATTCTATCCATTTAACTCTAAGAGCATATTAGCACGAGCTAACACATTGACAATGTGGGGCATTACATTTGGGGAAAAAAATCTCAGTCCAAGGTTTATTGGAACTTTTGAGATTCTTCAACACGTTGATCCAATACCTTATGAGTTGGCTTTTCCATCGGGTCTTTCAGTCATATCCAGTTTTCCATGTTTCTATGTTGAAGAGGTACCATCTAGATGATTCACATATGATTCAGTGGCATTTGGTGAGTTTGGATCAAAATCTGGCTTTGAGGAATAGCCTATAGCTATTCTAGGTAGGCAGGTTGGAAAGTTGAGGTCAAAAGAAATAGCATCAGTGAAGGTACAGTAGAGGCATCGTCCTATAAAGAAAGCCTCTTGGGAGGTTGAGTCTGACATACAGAATGGATTTCCTTGTATTTTTGACAACCTAGGTACCTTCTTTCTCTTTATGTTTGAGGACAAACATTTTTCTTAATGGTGGATGATGTAATGATCTTGCAAATATTTTTATAAATTTGTCTAATTTTAATCCTCCTCGTAGTTTTTAAACGTGATTTATTACTTATGGGAGCAGATTGTACCAGTCCTCGAGGTATTCAAAAGCAATTTAAGTCATCAATTGGGTTCTTGAGCTTTAACTAAGTTAAGCCCGATCATGGTCAACCTTTGATTGAAACGACCTAATTTAGTGTCACAATATTTTCATAGGTCCAGAATATACCTTTTAGTCAATGTACATATTTGGTTTATTTTCTCAAATGTTCGAACAATATTTAAGGATATATTGGATATTTTAGATATTATTTTAATTGGTGGTTAATGGGCTAAAACGATATTTTCTTAATTCTTGAAACCTAGATATAAAAGTTTAAGTGGGAAAGGTTTAAAACTAAAATAAAAAAAATAACATCAAGCAAGATCAAGTAGTGGGAGAACGACACTTGCAGGGGTGTTGTTTTCTATCAAAGCTTTGACTTTGTGGAGAGAGAGATTAGATCACTAGGCACATCTTAAGATTAGTTATGATTTCCTTGTCAACGTATACTTACAATTATTATGCTTGTATGCCTTAGGTAGATAAGTATATGATCTGAAGTTAAGCAAAACCCATTAACTTGGGTGATTTATTCTATTTAGTAATATTAGGTTTCTTATAGTTAAATTATTGGTTAACTAATCTTCAATTCCACTAATAACATATGACATAGATATGGGGTTAAACGCATTTCCACCCCTAATTTGTTATTGCTTTGACAGTTTGCACGCTAATCTACCTTTCATTAATGTAATATATTAGCATGAGACAGTGATTTTTGATTATTAATGTGGTGAGGGTAAATCTCATGTATTATGTGACAGTACATGTTGTTGGTGAAATTACAATAAAAATTACAACTTAAAATTACAAGTGAAGAAAATAAAAACTATCTTCTTCTTTTTTTCGGTTGAACCACGGATATCTCGCTCTCTTTAAGGATCTTCAAGCCCATTGTAGCAAATTGTTTCACCGGTCCTGCAGTAATCTTATTGACTTGTCCCCTCCAGGATACAACAGTCTTCTCAAAGAACAACTCAACAACTTTGGATTGAGTTCAAAGCTCCACAAAAAGAACACCTCCCTTCAACTAATGAACTCTCTTTTTTACTAATTTTTGTGAAATCTTTATTATCTTGTATTTTTTCCAAACTCATTCAAGACCACCTCTATTTATAGGTGAAGAAATCTTTCATGCAATGAATAGAAAGAATAAATGGATAGTAAAAAGGAAAGATCAAATACCTTTAGGTAACAAGAGTTACATGAATTATAAGATATAATGAGGAAATAAAGAATGGATGGTTACATGAATCTCAAGGAAAATGGTGGTAAAATTCATCTACCACTAACCATGAAACAATACTCCTTAATGTTGAATTACATGCAGTAACTTCCACGTCCATATTATTTCTTAATCCAACCATTAACACCAAGTAAATAAATAGGCATAAACTGTCTTACTTAATGTAAAAGTCAATTGATGCATGGTGTTTAAAATGGAAGAAATGACTTAATAATAAACAATTCTAAAAGGAGAAGTGCAGAAGATTATTCACCAGCTTATGATAGGTAACCAAGAAACATGCAAATTAATATTATAAAAAAATATTAAAATGTTAACCCATCACGTATGAATTGGAACAATAAGGTATGAAATTGGTAGTTGTTATGAAACAATAAAGAACAAAGAAGAAGAGTAGAGAGAATAGAGAGAGTAATTGTTATTTCTCTTTAGGGACGAGAGATCATCAGATTATTGATTATACAATGAACAAAATCCCTCTATTTATAGGAAAAATACTCCTAGTTTTTGACTAAAAGACGGATACTTCAAATCCTGATAGATATCAACTAAATCTTATTAGATCTTGATAGACATTCACTATAATGTAAATATACTTATAACACTCCCCCTTAAATGTCTAGATAGATAATGTGCCTCATTAAAACCTTACTAGAAAAAATCCAGTGGGAAAAAAATCTAGAGAAGGAAAAAGGGTACACATCTCTAACAATACGCATATAGGCTGACTCATTAAAAACCTTACAAGGAAAACCCAGTGGGACAAAATCTCATAAGGAAAAAAAAGTACAATCCGTATTAACTCCCCCTAATGAGAATATCCTTGAACCTTTGCATTCCCATCTTGTGCACCATCTTCTTGAAAGTTGCAATTGGAGGAGACTGTGAATAAATCATCCACATTGTCACTTGAACAAATCTCTTGCACGTTAATGTAATTATTTTTTTGTTGCTCGTGTATGTAGAAAAGCTTTGATGAAGTGTGCTTCGTTCTATTCTCCTTTTATGAATCCTCCATTAAGATGTGTTACGCATGTTGCATTATCTCCGTATAAAATTGTAGGTACATTGTCATATTTCAAACCATATTTTTCTCAATTGAGCTATATTATGGACCTCAATCATACACATTCTTGGCTTGCTTCATGAATAGATATTATCTCAGCATAATTCGATGAAGTGGCTATGATAGACTGCTTTATATATCTCCAAGATATGACAGTATCCCCACATATGAACACATAGCCTATTTGAGATCGAGATTTATGCGGATTAATTAAATACCTAACATCAAAATAATTAATAAGATCGAGACTGTAATCTTTAGAATAAAATAAGCTCTTGTTTTTTAACTCATTCTGATGTCTTCTAGTAGGAGCAGAAATATACATTGCTAATAAATTGACTGAAAAGGCTATATCAGGCCTTGTAGTATTTGCAAGATACATGAGTGTATTAATTGCACTAAGATATGGTACTTCACAACTAATCTAATTTGATATATTTTTCATTTCAGCAAATAATCTATTGCGTTTGAAAACTCTCCAAGAGTTTCAACAATATTCATACCATCAATTTATCCCTCATAAGGATAATACACAAGTTTCCCAGAAACTTTATATGCTTCAGGCATTTTGAATCCTTTAGGGATGTTCATATGGATTTTTTTTAAGTGACAATATCAATATGTGTGACATCTTCAAGTGTCTGGACTGCAAATTAAATAAGTGTTATGCTTACCAAGATGCATTCTTTTATGTCACTTGATAAATGTTTCTACGTCGGCATGCTTAAATTAATGTAGAATTCAGATCCTCATAATCTTTCACAATATTATGCCAATATTATATCAAAAATATCATTGATGGTTTCTTATTTTGTATCGGTTTGCAATGTGACATAACATTTTGAGATCTCATCACTTCATTATTTTTAGGTACCTGAACCTCTCATAAGGTTTCATGAAGTGTTATGTCGTAGGCTCTTCAAGAGCACATTGCCTTCTTATTATGATTATTTGCTCCTTATCATTTTCAAGAATTATTTCATTTGAAACTGATTGGTCTATCAGGATTCACGCATGCATAAACTTTGTCCTTTAGGGACACAAAATAGGAGCACTTGTAACTTAATATGAGATGCTTTCGGCATTTGACTTGAATTATCTTTTGAATGAGGATCTATGATAATTCCAAACATATCTCGTAGTTGCTTATAATCTCTCCCTTATGTTAGGAAAACTAACATACATCCCTCATCTTCTTTGAGGAATCCATCTTTGTGCATCATGGTATATTCATTAATCATATACTACACATCAAAATTATTAGATGGCAACGTATGGTTCTTAACTTGACTCAGAACCAATTTTGAGGGAGAATTAATCATAATTTATTGGTTTGATGTATAGAAGTACTTTTGTATATATCATATTTCAAACCAATATATGAAGCTTTATTTTCATTAGCAGTAATAGATCACGACTGGTGAACAGGCCCATATTCACCTTTTATATTTTTCAGATTTTAAGGGAACCAATCCCAAAATTAATTGGTCCAACTAACTTATCATGAGAACAAGCAACATTACAAGTTCATGAAGAATTTATAGTTCTTCAATATATGTTTAATACTCAATATGCACACCTTTCGGCTCATAAAATATATCAAACAAAATTTGAAAGCTACTGTTTCATCATTTTGCTGCCGAATTTGAGAATTTTGACATGGTTTTATTCTAGTCTTTGCAATGATAGTTTTGATACCATTTAGTTTTCAAGTCTATGATTCTTAGAGTAAGAATTTATAAATTGAAAATTTATATTTGATTAGATTGGACTCATTTGGGGTAATTCGAAAGGGTAAAGCTTCCATCTTATTCTTTCGGTTTCGAGTTTACTTCACCGATCTATCTTTAAGGCAAGTTGAGACTTTCTTAGATTATTTTTTGAAGTTCTTATGTGTTAGTTATTTGTAATGGGAGTAATGGCGAATGGGATCTCGTATAAGTGAAGTGACAAGCACCTATACCGGTACCAGTGTTATTTGAGGGGTTAAAATAAGTTAATTGTATGTTTTGAACTGTTTTTCCAATTTGCTAGCAGGATGGTCTGATTTGCTATGGTATATAAATTATTTTAGGATAGAAGTTGCACGCCTACACATCATGCATTGTATTTAACATGGGGTCGGAGTGCATGCCTGTATAATAGTATCTATTTATTAAATCGAGGTCGGAGTACACACCTGGACAATATTATCTATTTATTAAATTGAGGTCGCAGTGCACGCCTGCATAATATATTTATTGGGATCAAAGTGAATTCTTACACATGGATCTTGTGAGCCCTCCATGGGTACTAACTTTGAATCCATTGCTTGGTGGGTGTGTACACAACATATGCATTGCAATGAATTGCATTCATTTCTGATTCAGATTAAGTAAGGTGAAATTGTCAAATTTGTATTATTTGTTAAGTACTTGACTATCTATTACTTGGTTTCGCAATATTGAGTAATTCTTAGAGTATGTTATTATATCCTTATGACTATTAGACTTGATTATTTAGAAAGAATAGGGTGGTTTTCCTGAGTGCGGATTGTATGATTTTTTTAGATGGTTAACGTGGCGTTACTCGTCATCACTTTAAATTAGGGTTGTCAATGATATTTGTTGAGTACATGTGGTTTCATACTCTTCTTTTCTTTTTTTGCACCTTATATGCTGGTACCGATCCGAGGACTTTCAGACATTGATTCCTGTGGTTCCTCTTTGTTAGTATCATTGGAGATCGAGGTAACTATTATTGTTTTTACAGACTACTAAAATTTCTTCTAGCCTTATATTTATGCATTTTTTGTATTTTAAGATATTCAAACTTTTCTTTGATTTCTATACTTAGTGTCTTGTGTTTGTGACTACCATACTTGTGACTACTATGTTTTGACTAAACTAGTCTAACAATTTACTTTTGTGATTATTTGGGATTTATTTTATTCTTAATTCCTTCCGTTTCGATAAGTTTGAGATGTTGTGCTTAGAATTCCGTTCTTGTCTTACCTATCACGGGGGGTGGGATAGGTGTCATCATGGTCCTGAGGTTGTGCCATGACATTCTTTTTCTGCCTAAACAACTTTCAAGTGAATTTTATTCAACTCCAACAACTGGCATGGCAAAATTTATTAAGCTCTGCACGTAAAGGCCAAAAAAATTTAAAAAATACAAAATAAAAACAAGTGGGGCTCATTTGTTTATTTTTTGTCACACCCTTTCCTTCTTCTTCCCCACACTCCATCACCCCCTCTCTTATTGTTTCTCTATTTTTTACTACTATCCATCAACAAGCGTTAATTAGATACATATAGAAATTTATTTTTCATGTAGGTTCCTACAATAAGGTCAGCTTCTTACAAAAAATCTTCAAAAAAAATCAATTTGTTTCATCAAAATCAACTTTCCTCGATAGTTGAATCAACACCATTTTTATAGGATTCTTGTTTTGATAAACAAATTGAAAATACTCATATTAAAAAGGGAACTAAACCGAGTAAAAATTTCCTCAAAAATGATAGCCGCTTCGAATTTGATAAAACATTTCAGCATTTTCTACCTCTAAATTCTGTTACATTATAATTACAGTTTTTCAAGAAATAATTTTCAAATATTTTGGTCTGAAATCAAAAACAACATCCAAAAAAATGGGTTGAGTTTAAATTTGGCATGGGAGGTGAGGGTTTGTAGATAAAGCGGGGGGTGGGGAACCTAAAGAAGAGAGAATTTGGCGTGTTATGGAGGTAGGGAAAGGGGAGTTAAAGAATTTTCAAATAAAGAGGTGATGAGTTGTGAATTTACCACTCACTAGCACTCAATATTCGTGCATACTACTATGATTTAAATGTATAAATAAGACAAATTTATAGTTTAATGCTCTAATTTCCAGATTTTGCAGGTATACAAGTGATGAGAAGGAACGATGAGGATTTGAGCTGAAAAGGATCAAAAAGGAGAAAAGAAGTGCAGTTAGAAGACCTAAAGCAGAAATCAATCTCAGTTACCGCGATCGAGGTTTGAGGCCCATGATTGCGGTCGGTCAAGTGAGGTCAAAGGACAACAATCATGGTGTTCTCACTGCAGTCGTGGTAATCACGATCGCGTTCATATTTTTGCGATCCCGACCTAGCGGAATTCTACCTAGGGGCAATTTTTTCAACTCATAGTGTCGGCCCCAATTCTCAAAAGGGCTCAAAACCCTTGAAGAAAGGGATCATCATTTTTTATCCATCATCCAACTTAGCTTAGTTTGAGGGTTTTGTAATTTCTTGAAACTTGGATCTTAAATGTGTAATAATCTTAAGCTAAGATTACATTAGAGTAACTCCTAACTAAAGAATTAGAAAATTTTAATTGAAGATTCGTTGAAATTTAAAGTATGGTTTACATTTTCTTTATTTTTCATGAATCAAATTGATGGATATTTTGGTATATTTTGCTTATTATTTTTATGAGTTGCTAGTTCTTCCTCTTGGGATTATGTTTGAATAGGGTGAAAGTGTGTATGGGTTGTGATTATTAGCTTTAATTCTTAGTTAATGTTGTTGGGTTTCACAAATGTTTGATTATAAAATGAAATTTGTTGGTGAAAGCCTCTATTAACTTAATCCCCACATCATCCTTGAAAGAGAGTTGTGGGTAGTTTAGATCCTACATCATCCTTGAAAAGGGAATGTCGGTGACATGAGCATTTGTGAGCAATAAGATAGATAATAGTTATTCCCTTTTTATTGTCTTAGAAATAAGGATAAATTGTGGAATTGCTATATCTTGGGCATTATCCTATAAATAGGGATGCCAAATTAAGGCTTTGTGATGATTAATTTACCATACCCATGAGGTATTCGAAAGAATTTGTGGGTGATAGTTTGATACTTTGTTGAAAGACTAGCATCAAAATCCCTAACCGAGCCTACCCAAGCATGCTTTAGCTAAGATTTGAAGTTTATTTTCATGTACCCACACACTAATTTCCTCTAGTAAAGCATAGTGCTAAGATTCGTTTCTAATTGAGTACACTTTAATTATTCTTAGTGTCAATTAGTCCTTTAGAATCCCAAGAATTGTTTTACACTTTTGAAAACCTTCAAAATCCCCTAAAATATTTGTATAATATATTTGAATTTAGCAAGTAACTTCAAAATTTCAAACTTATTTAATCGTCACTCATATTATTTCTCGTGAATTTGACTTCGGCTCAAAATTAGGTAATTATTTTGACAATGATCGCCTTGCACTTAACTTGACGTGTAAGTTGAGCGTTATCAAAAATGGCGTTGTTGCCAGGGAACAATTTTGCGTATTGAGTTAGTTTGAAATTTTAGATTACTTGCCTTTATTCAAAATTGTAAATACTTTTTTGTGGTTTTCTCTTATTTCTTATGCTAGGTAGATTTTTGTTTTTGTTTACTTGTCACTATGGCATCTTGGAATGAATGTCAGTTTGGTGGTTAAAAATTTATCTTGATGATCCATGTCCATAATATGATAGACCCTACTTTTGGCGAGATTGTAGATATGGTCCTCGAAAAGAGATCTGTGCACCATCTTGATCCTATTGGGAGCATGATTGTTCTTTGTGTGGTGTTTGGGATGGATATTGGAGTTATTTCCCAAATGCCCTCTCCCCTTGTTATGCTAACAAAAATGTTGGTTCTTTTATGAGTTTGATAGGTCTCATGATGGAAAAAAGTTAAGAACAACATGTCTTATACAATAGTGTTGAAGTAATGCTTCAAACTCTTTTGGACTGAGTAACTACTATGGAGGAGGATGTGTATCACATGCATCAATCCAATGAGGCATTTAGAAAAGAGCTTAACAAGATAGAAGAAATGGGTAAGGATACTGATCTTTCATGAATATGTCCAATCTTCAAAATGATGTAGATCAAGAAGAGATATCAAGCCATGTGGTCGATGGTGAGCTTTATGTCAAAAAGTCTTGGTGATTTTCCAACCAACCAAACTTAAAATATTGAAGGATGATAATATTAAGGAAATGGTACTAGAGTTGAAAGAAAAATCCAAGCAAATCCTTTGTGAAGGCTCTAGTTTATTTTAAGGTGAGAATGTCAAGAAGAATGTGACTCTGAAATTAGGAAGACGGCCTTATTCCAACCATATTTTAACATTATGCTTGGTGGATGTGATGAAAGTCAAACCACCCGAGCAAATGACAAACTTAGGAGATGGGTGCAAAATCCTTGTATCTTAGAGTTTGTCATTCCAAAAGGGCAAGATAACGTCCCTCGCTTGAAGTCCAATAAGTGCAAAATCCAATGTTTGAAAAATGGTTCTTTGATGTTCTCACCAATACCTAATGATCCTACTCAGAAGTTTGATGTGAAGCTAGGTAAAAGGTTCAAGTCCTCAAAATAGTGAGATAGAATATGTGTCGTTGTTCCCTCACCTTTCCCCAAAGTACCTAGATGATGTATGGATCTAAAATTGGGCCATCATTTTAAATATTCTAAATAGAGGCATAAATGGTAGTTAAAGATATGTCGTTCCACGATGTTAAATCAATGGGAGGCAACCCATCCTGCCACAAAAGTGGCTCGTATCCTTTGTTTTTAATTTAGTAGTGTAGATTTTAATTTTTTTTCATTGATTAATCCCTATATTTATGGCACTATAGAGTGTGTTGAATGAGCTAAAAAGGGGAAAGTGTGAAATTTCTGTGCAGTCCACTAAACAAGGGAAATCAAGGGACTAAAAATGGCCTCAGTTACCGCGATCGTGGCTCCTGAGCCATCTCTATTGCAGTAGCCAAGTATCTGAGATCGTGGAACATAGACCGCGATCGCGACCAGAACTATTTAAATGATCATTTGAATAATCCATTTCCCCCACACTCCCTTCTCAACTTTTCTCTTGAATTGCACCCACTCTTGCGCATATGACCACTCTGATGGTGCCCACATTTCATGGAATAGTTGCTTATTTTGTTTTTTTCTTATTTATATTTCTCTTGATTATAATGATATTCGATGAGCATTTCCCTATAATAGATTGAGTAACGACATTCTTAAGGGAAAATCATCATGATTGGGTTTTGAACCATGGATGCAGGGGAAGTGTGAGTACCCGTAGCATTTTGGATTTGGGATCGCATTGTTACTTATGGCAAAGTCTGGGTAGCCATATAGTTTGCCTGTATGAAAGTCGAAATATGAGATGCCGACTTGGTTTGGCGCCATAATTAGCAAATTGTGTGTGGTTCAAATGCAAAGCAAACACCCCCTCTATCTAAAAAATTTTCAAAAATTAAGGGCATGGACATGAGTGACCTTGTAACAACACTTCACCTCTTTTATGACTCTAAATTCTGAGCTTGTATAAAGTGGTAGATACTTCATTTTTGTCTCTAGAAGAAGGGGCAATTGAGCCCCCTATGCGATTTTGCATGCCATGTGTGGTGAGCTTATTTGTATTAGTATCATGTATATTTATACCATCTAGAACTTGTCCCCATTAGTCTCTCAATGCTAATTTTGACTATACTTGATTGGTGAAATGATCCTAGGCCTTCTTTATGAACTTGGAAAGCCACTCTAGCCTAAAAAGTTTACCTTTGCATAGATGTTATCCCTATTCACCCACTTTGAGCCTTTGAACCTTTCCTTGGCAACCACATTGCAAGCCGTGAGCCATTCAATTTTTATCTCTCTTTTGAACCCTACGCTCCTTGAACTTGAAAATACAACTTGAGGCTAAAAGCCTAAGTTAGGGGTGGTGAAGATTGGAAGAGGTAACTTTTGGCAACAAAGTTCTAAGTGAGTGCTTAAGAGGTAAGCAATGAGAGAAAATAAATAAAAAAAAGAAAGGACCCAACAAAGGAAAAAAAAGCATGAAGTGTACAAGGAAAAGAAATGAAAACAAAATGCTTTCAAAAAGATAGGTGAATCAAGGTAAAAAAAGTAGGCACGTGTGTAACGAGTGAAAACAAAAAAAGTGGTCTATGGTCAAGAGTTAGATAGAATGGTGTGATATAGATATTCAAGGATGGTATAGCCACTTTGTTCCTAAATGATATCCTACCCTTCCCCTAACCTACGTTACAAGCTCAAAATGCCCTTTGTGATCTCCAACCAAGTGTATTCATTGTAGTGGCGATTGAAAATAAGGGCAAGCCTATGGTGTTATTTTTTAGCATCGAGAATCCTTGTGAGAGAGAGATTTTTACGCTCAAATCTATTGTTGCATATTTGATAATTTGATGTGGGATTTTCTTCCTTGTGAGGATTCATGTGAACACATTGAGGTGGGTGAAATTGTCATTTTTCGAAAAATGAGGCAAATGGAATATAGTGGAGTTGAGATCAAAAAGGTGCATCACTTTCTTAGAGTTGGTGATTGTTGCATTGTTGTTATTTAAATTCTTTTGCATCCTTGAAAATTGCATTTCATGTTGAGCGGTGTCGTGAGAATAGCTTTGCCTATGTTTGAAGAGCTACTTGTGCTAGTAATCTAGTTGAAGTCAATGTGATCATTTGGTCACATAAATTGAGCATAAATATGCATTGTCTCATGGTAAGAGGTAGTGTTTCTTAAGTACAAGCAAAGATTTAATTTGAGCATGTTGATAAGTGGTGAATTTACCACTCATTGGCACTGAACATCCGTGCACACTACTATGATTTAAATGTATGAATGTGATAAATTTGTGGTTTAATGCATAAATTTCCACATTTTCCAGGCATACAAGTGATGAGGAGGAAAGATGTAGATTTGAGTTGAAAAGGATCAAAAAAGAGAAAAGAAGTGCAATTGGAAGACCTGAAGTAGAAATCAGTCTCAGTTACTGTGATTGCAGTCTGAGTATTGCGATAGCGGATGGTTAAGTCAGCTCAAAGGATCGCAATTGCGGCGTTCTCACCGTGGTTAAAGGACCGCAATCTCGGTATTCTCACTGTGGTTATGGTATCTGTGATCACGGTCATATTTCTGCAATCACGGCCTAGCGGAATTTTGTCTAGGGGCAATTTTGTCAAATCACAGTGTCGACCCCAATTCTCAAAAGGGATCAAAATCCTTAAAGAAAAGGGTCATCATTTTTTATCCATCATCCAACTTAGCTTAGTTTAAGGGCTTTGTAACTTCTTGGAGCTTGGATATTGGAGCTTAAACTTGTACTAATCTTGAGCTAAGATTACATTAGAGTAACTCCTATATGAAGGATTAGAAAATTTCCAATGAATATTCATTGGAATTTAAAGGGTGGCTTGCATTCTCTTTATTTTTCATAAATCAAATTGATGAAAATTTTGGTATATTTTTGTATTTTGGTATATTTTTGTTTATTATCTTTATGAGTTGCTAGTTCTTCCTCTTGGGGTTATGTTTGAATAGGGTGCAAGTATGTATGGGTTGTGATTATTAGCTTTAATTCTTAGTTAATGTTGGTGGGTTTCACAAATGTTTGATTATAAAATGAAATTTGTTGGTGAAAGCCTCAATTTCCTTAAACCCCACATCATCTTTGAAAGAGGGATGTGGGTAGTATAAATCCTACATCATCACTAAAAAAGGGAAATATGTGACATGAGCATTTGTGAACAATACGATAGATAATAGTTGTTCCCTTTTCATTGTCTTAGAAATAAGGATAATTGTGGAATTGCTATATCTTGGGCATCATCCTTGAAATAGGGATGCCAAATTGAGGCTTTATGATGATTAATTGACCACACCCATGAGGTATTCATAAGAATCTGTGGGTGATAGTTTTATACTTTGTTGAAAGACTACTATCGAAATCTCTAACCGAGCCTACCCAAGCATGCCTTAGTTAATATTTGAAGTTAATTTTTATGTACCCACACACTAGTTGCCTTTAGTAAAGCATAGCCCCAAGATCTGTTCCTAATTGAGTACGATCTAATTATTCTTAGTCTCAAATTAGTCCTTTAAAAGCCCAAGAATTGTCTTACACTTTTGAAAACATTCAAAATCACCCAAAATATTTGTATTATATATTTGAATTTAGCAAGTAACTTTAATTTCAAACTTATTTAATCTCCACTCACATTGTTCCTCGTGGATTCGATGCCAACTCAAAGTTGGGTAATTATATTAACAACGACCATCTTGCACTTAAATTGGCTTGTAAGTTGAGTGTTATGAAGGGGCGGGGATTGATGAAGAAAGGATTGGGTATGGGAATTTTTTTCAAGAATCAAATTGATGAAGATTTTTGTATATATTTGTTTATTATCTTTATGAGTTGCTAGTTCTTCCTCTTGGGATGTTTGAATAGGGTGCAAGTGTGTATGGGTTGTGATTATTATCTTTAATTCTTAGTTAATGTTGTTAGGTTTCACAAATGTTTGATTATAAAATGAAATTTGTTGGTGAAAACCTCAATTTCCTTAAACCCCACATCATCTTTGAAAGAGGGATGTGGGTAGTCTAGATCCTACATCATCCTTAAAAGGGGAAATAGGTGACATGAGCATTTGTGAACAATATGATAGATAATAGTTGTTCCCTTTTTATTATATTAGAAATAAGGTTAAATTATGGAATCGCTATATCTTGGGCATCATCCTTAAAATAGGGATGCCAAATTGAGGCTTTATGATGATTAATTGACCACACCCACGAGGTATTCAAAAGAATCTGTGGGTGATAGTTTGATACTTTGTTGAAAGACTACTATCAAAATCTCTAACCGAGCCTACCCAAGCATGCCTTAGTTAATATTTGAAATTGATTTTTATGTATCCATACACTAGTTGCCTCTAGTAAAGGATAGCCCCAAGATCCGTTCCTAATTGAGTACGATCTAATTATTCTTAGTCTCGAATTAGTCCTTTAAAAGCCCAATAATAGTCTTATACTTTTGAAAATATTCAAAATCACCCAAAATATTTATATTATATATTTGAATTTAGCAAGTAACTTTAATTTTGAACTTATTTAATCGCCACTCACATTGTTCCTCGTGGATTCGACCCCGGCGCAAAGTTGGGCTATTATATTGACAACAACTTTGCACTTAAATTGGCTTGTAAGTTGAGCGTTATCAAGGGACGGGGGTTGATGAAGAAAGGATTGGGTATGGGAATTTTTTTACTTTTTCCTTTATATATATATATATATATATATATATATATATATATATATATATATATATATATTTAAAAAAAAAAGTAATTTTCTTGTGTGGCACTGATTGGGGGAATGTAATGCACTTTCTGTTGTGAGAGTGGTATTATATTTTGGGGTGATATTTAATTCACTTGAAAGTTATTTAGGGGGATAAATAATTTTCCATAAATTTGAAGTGCTAAAGTGAGTTTGGTGGACAAGCTTAAGGGTGTTTTGATGTCTATTCTCTATCCCATGAAAGAATTATTCTCAGATCCACCTCAAGATCTACATAGTACCTTTTCCTTTAATCCTCTTACTGATATGTCTAAAACCTTTAGTGAAAATATTTTAGTCAAATCTCTAGTTTCAAGTGAAAACTTTGATTTGTTAGTCTTAAAAGTTGACCTAAATCAAAGGGTTGACTCACTAAATTACCTAGAAACATCTCATTAAGAATTCCTCCTTTCATAGAAAAACTAGAGTTTTTTAAGCTAAATCCTATTTTTTCCCAGCTAGTTGACGAAGAAATTCCTAAAAAGCAAGAAGATCCATTCATCAGCATAAATTGGGTAGCTTAGAATTTACATTTACTTAGACATGATCTCAAGGAAAGTTCTGTTGATAAGGAAAAACAAATAGCAGGAGAAATGGAGGATTTGAAAAGGGATATGGAGGTTGTTTTACCATCAAATAATGAAAATATAGAGGATAAGGATGATCAACCATTGGTTTAGAAAGTGAAAAAATTAAAATTCAACAAAAGAAAAGGGAAAGCGATTAATACTAGGATACAAGTTCCTAAGTCTCCTCCTACTAGAAGGTCAGAAGAGAGGTTGTTAGCATATACCATAAAGAAAAATAGTTGCTCATACTCAAAGTGTGGCAGCTCTGCTGAAAATGGGAAGAAGCACTTAGCTATAAAAATGGGGAAAGTCTTTGAGGGACCTGGTCCCAAAAAAAAGAAAAACTATGGAAAATAAAGAGCTTAGTGATAACTTAAAGAGAAAGAGAAAAGTTAATGAAAAGAAGATTGTTCTTAAAGAAGCAAGGATTGCTATCTTGAAAACCCAAAGAAGTGTTGTCTGTAAGAATATTTGATCCAAAGATTTATGAAAAACTTGGTATGGCAGACTTGGTGGAATATGTGAAACACCAAGGATGGTTGCACCTACTGGAAGAATCAGCTCCTATGCTATTTGGGAATAAAGTCAGGTAAGTTTATTATACCATGAACTTATCAAAAAATGGGATGAGTTTTACTAGTCTAGTACAAGGAAAGGAGATATGCCTTTATGAAGACACTCTAGGTAGAATCTTAGATGTACCTGTTATGGGGGTGAGAATTGTCACAAATGAACAGCCTACTACAGAGTTCATGATCAAAGCATTAAAAGTTGGGGGAACATCAACTGCTGTAGTGAAAAGAAAGTTCTTAAAAAATGAGTATCAGTTGGTATTTGAGTTCACAAACAAAGTCCACCTACCAAGGTTTGAAAAGAGAACAGTTTCCTTCAGGATTGATCTATTCTTGATCGAGTGCTTGGGAAAGTTTGAGTTAATCAACTTACCTACTCTTATGATAAAGCACATGAAGAAGGTAATCTGTGAGAAGGAAGGGAAATATGGAATGCCATATGGGTATTTCCTAAACAAAGTATTTGGTCTCATAGGGTAATTAGGACAAAGGGAACACTAGGAACTTTCAAACAGAAATTGTCTGACAACCTTGGTTGAAAATGAGTGAATCAAAAAGAAATTGGGTACTGTATCCCAAGTGTTTGAACTTGTGGTTACATAAGAAAGCTTAACCAAGAAAATAGAGGAATTAAGACTTGTGTTAGCAGCTAAGGAAACTAAAATAATACACCTGAAATTACAAACTCAGAAGTTGTCTTTTGAGGGAACAGGTTCCATTGAAAACCTTGCAGCAGAAAATGCAAAGCTTTTAAGTAAAGTTGCAGAATTAACTGATAAGGTTCAAAGGCTGAATATTGAAGTAAAAATCCTTACTAAAATATTATTGAACGATTATGTTGTTGAGGCTACTAGAATGGACATGCTGCCAAAATCTCTTTCCCCTAGACCTTCATTTACCTGAATCCTAATGTGCATGTCTCATGTGTCAGTGTCTATTTTGACCCTTATAAATGGTTATTTGATATTTTATTAGATGTATTGAATTGGTGCTAACAATAATGAATAAATTTCTGCTTGTGTGCCTCTATTGTTTCCTTATCTTAAGATGTTCTTCATGAGTAAATTAACTTGCATTTATCTTTACTTGTGGTTTACTATTAATCCTTTTTTATGATGTCAAAAGGGGGAATACTGACTTCATATGTAAGTACCAGGTAGCATGGTATTGTAGCACAGTGACAAGGAAAAGTGTGATAAAGAGAAAAGTATGCAAATGACAAATACAAAGAGCACCAAATGAAATGAATAGGGCATAATGACAGGCAGAAATTTTTGTTGCAAAATGAAAACAAGGTACCAGGTCCTTGTGTTGCATGATAGAGAAAGTATGATGATAGGGTAACATTCATCCTTAGGTGGTAATCACTCTGGTAAAACATGATAAATGTGCACTGATGCTCAAATCATATGGTTTGGTTTGTCATCATCAAAAAGGGGGGAAATTGCTATATATGTAGTTTTAAGGATCAGCAGCTAAACTATGAGGGACCAGGTCCCTGGATGTACAAGGTATAGTACAACTGGCACACGCCTTCTACACAGTTTTGTCATCTTGTGTAACAAACTTGTAGGTGCTATTTTGTACTAACTTGAACAGTTGGCCCAATGAACTTACAAGCCCTAATCATCACCCAGTTATAAAAGGAAAGTGACGCCTTTACAATAATTGGTTTTAGCAAAAATTACAAAGAATGAAGAGAGGCAGCAAAGCACCATTTCAATACTGCTCAAGTTCATAGCTTTATGTATGTTTAAATTGAAATATTTCTTGAGTAAGTAATGATCTTTAATCGAACTAATCATCTTATAAAAGTGGTGTTTTCTTTTTAGAGATTTTCTTAGGTAAAGTTACTTTAGCTTGTGGCTGGTTAGAGTAAACCGGTTTTGAAGGTAAACTTGGGAGAAGTGTCAAGGTGTGATTGCAATAGAGGTATTGCAAGTAGGACGAACCTAGAGTTAGGTTCGCGGTCGAGTTTGTAATCAATAGGTTGGTTATAGTGGACTATTTTGATGCTTGTAAAGATAATCCATGGTTTTTCCCATGTTATGTTTTCACGTAAAAATTTGGTGTTGTTCCTTCCTGCGTTGCCTTTGTTTTTCTAGAACCTCGTAATTGCTTTACTTTTTTAATGCTTGAGAATGACTCTGAGGGACCTGGTCCCTCACTGTTTTGTGCAATCCCCAAGGTTCAAAATTTTAAAATATGACTTTGTTATACTTAAACTGCTTTCAACTTAATCATTTAAAATAATACATAAATACTAGACCGTACACAATCCTCACAGATTAAAAATAAGTTATTACCATATAATATTTATTGGCATCAGTTTTCATATGGTAATTCTATCATCAATATTACCGCTAATTAAAGATATTGTAATATAATCTATAATTATAGAGAGATCGAGTAAGAAGGAACTATGGAGAGGGAAGGACAATATTTTTTTTCATTTTTAAAAAATTAAATATAAATATAATTAAAGAAATAGGAAAAAATATGCTCATTAGTAGGTTCCATAATTTTAGCCCACATAATAACTAACTCCTATTAAATGGAAGATATTTTTAACAGAAATGTAAAAAAAAAAAAAAAAAAAAGCTTTTTCCTTAATTTTTTATTTTAAATCTTCTATCAATTTGTTTTTTTCTTTTTTTATTTTAAAAATTGTTAATAGGTGCAATCTAAGAGTATTGATATGACTTGCAATATAAAATCTAAGGATGTATATTTTGATTTTCATCCCAAATTAATTTTATTAATGCTTCTTGTTCTTCTAAAATTATTTTAATATATAAATGTATATAAATTATATAATTAATTTAGTTTACATATTTAAAATTAATAATTTTATAACTTAAATATATATATATATGTGTGTGTGTATGTGAATGCGAGTGTCAAATATTTTTTGTGCGATTCTTAATATTAAAGAATTGATCATATTTAACTAAAATATTTCAAAATATGATAGGGAAAAGTAAATCCCTTTTTTCATTCTTTTCAAATTCGTAGAAATTAAAATACAAATTTATTTTGCAAATATAATATATGACTTAAAAGCATAGAAAAAATAATTAAAGAAAAAAAGATGAGTCAAAATTAAATGTCAACACTTGTTATATTCATTGTTGTATCTTGTTTTGATGATGAGCAGATGATTACAAAGGACTAAGTCCTTGGATGTTCAAGGCTAGAGTACAGTTGGCACGCATCTGCATAGTTTTGTCCTCTTGTGTAACAAACTCCGTAGGTATTGCTTGTACTGTTTAGGACACTTGGACCAATCGCATTTCAACCCTAATCATCACTCAACTATAAAAGGAAAACGATGCTTCTCTATCAAGTGTTTTTTTCAAATTCAAAAGAGTGAAAAGACAAAAAGGCAAAAACTCAATTTTAGCTCAAGTTCTTAGTCTTTGTGTGCTAAAATAGCAAAAGTTCTCGGGTCTAGTTTGAGTCTGTAAATGAATTACTCAATCTATAAGAGTAATGATCTTTTCTTCTTATTTTGAGAGTGCGTAGGTAGAGTTTCCTAATCTTGATACTAGTTGGAGTTAATAAGTATTGAGAGATTCTTGATAGAGTTGCCAAGCTAGGCTTTTCGTAGAGTTATTACAAATAGGAGGAACCTAGATTTAGGTTCAAATTGAGTCTGTAATCAAAAGGTTTATTATAGTGAATTTTGGAGAGCTTGTGAGGGCAAGTCATGGTTTTTCCTTTCTGGAGTAAGGGGTTTTCATGTTAAATCGATGTATTCCTTTATTTTCACTGTAATTGTACCTTCTTTAGTGCTTTATTAATTTATTGCATGTGATTGATTTTGAGGGACATGGTCCCTCACTTTGTGGTACGACCCTCGGGGTTCCATTAATTGGTATCGGAGATGGTTCACTCTAAAAAGTGCACACCTAGAGTGTTCTATTTATCATGGCTGCTTCACTTAATTTGAAAAAAGGAGAAAAAGCTCCCTTATATAAGAAAATGACAACAATTGGTAAAGTTATTCCAAAATCCTGGAAAAGCAAAATAAATTCTATCACTGATCAAAGGGTGGAGAGGAAGGAAGCCAAAAAGCAAAGATCTTTGACATTAAAGACTTTAATGTTCGAATTAAGTGAGAAAGACACTATATTGCCCTTCTCGCTACAAGGATTGTTAGAGCAATGGAGAAAAGTGGTCATCATAGAAAAAGTGATGCAAATTTGAAGTTTATCACAAAGGTGGTAGTTCTGGAGATTTCATTAGGGACTGCCAAATACAAAAGAAGGATCAGAATCCTAAAAGGTCAAGAAGAAAGAATGCCGCTAGCTATATATAGTAAAAAAGGTGTTTATTGCATAGGAATACTAATCTAAGAAAGATAAAGAGTACGTAGATGGTTTCATGCTGAAAAAAGATGACAAGAAAATCACATCTGGTTTCTTGTTTCCCTTATGGCAACTACTGAAGATAAAAAGGAAAATAGGGTAGAAAAAGGGATTGCAGCCAAAATTGGCTTATGGACAGTGGTTGTTCAAGACACATAAATAGAAGGATTGATAGTTTTATCTCCCTCAAGACACTTCACTGAGGAGTTGTGTTTTTGGAAATGGTAAAAAAAGGTATATCCAAGGTGTTGTAAGGATTGCAAAATCACCTCGACATGTGATAGAAGATGTGTATTATGTGAATGGACTTAAGTACAGTCTTCTAAGAGTATCTCAAATCTGTGACAAAGAAAATGAGGTAAAATTCTCATCTGATGGATGTACTATATCAAACATGAAATCTAGAAGAATTATTCTCAAAGTCAAAAGGATAAAAAATATGTATGTAGCTAATTTGGAGTCTGTGGATGGTAGGGAATTAACTTGCTTAAGTGTGTAAAGTGAAGATGTTGACTTATAGCATAGAAGGCTGGGACATGTAAGTTCCTCCTTACTGAAGAAGTTTATTACAAAAGACCTAGTCCGTGGCATGCCAAAGCTAAAATTTCCAAACAATAAAGTTTGTGATGCCTGTGTTAAAGGTCAGTAGACCAAATCTTCCTTCAAATTTAAGAAGCAAGTGAGACCAGGCCCCTTGAGATGTTGCATATGGATTTATGTGGACCCATTAAAGTCCAAAGTAGAGGAGGGAAGAAATATGTATTGGTTATTGTAGATGACTACTCTAGTTTCACCTAGACAATATTTATAAGAACCAAGGATGAAACATATGAGGTTCTGATAGCTTTTACCTAGCAAATTCAAATAAAGCTAAACTACAAAATTATTAAATTCAAATCTGATCATGAAACTGAATTTGAGAACTCTCAAGTTACCAAATTTTGTATTAAGCATGGAATAAGTCATAATTTATCTGCTCCTAGAACTCCACAGCAAAATGGAGATGTTGAAACAAAGAGCAAAAATCTTATAGAGATTGCTAGAACCATTTTGATTGATAGTGATCTTCCAAAGAGTTTTTGGGTTGAAGCAGTAAACACTGTTTGTTATGTGACTAATAGGTGCTTGATTATATCACTTCTGAATAAGACTCCATATGAGCTAGTATTCAATAGAAATCCTAAGCTAGACTACTTCAGGCTATTTGGGTGCAAGTATTTTATGCTGAACAATGGCAAGAAAGAATTGGAAAAATTTGACTCCAAAAATGATAAAGTAGTGTTTGTAGGCTATTCCTCAACAAGAAAGACGTATAGAGTTTTCAATTAAATAGCTTTGTATGTTGAATAAAGTGTTCATGTGATCTTTGACGAGTCAGGAAATTAAATGAACTCAAGATATGGTGAAGATTCAGAAGCTAAAGAACTCATTCTTGTTTAAAGGGATGATATTGCTGAAGATGATATAGTTTTAGCTCGCAACCAAGGGGCAATGCGATTTCCACCGCGTTGTGACATTGTGCAGTTTCCTAATTGTCCAAATTCCAGTGAGATGGCGCAATTATGGCGCGTCGCGCCAGCATGTAAAATCAGAAATTTTTAGTTTAATTCCAAGGGCAAAAATGGGCTTTTCCTAACCCCTATATATACTCCCTTACATGGGATTTGGCCTCATTTTTCTCTCCTTCCACTCTAAAAAAAAAACTAAGGTTTCTAAAATCAAAACCCTCTCTCTTCCTTCAACAAAATTCAAGAGAGAATCTAGAGGAATCAAGAAATCTTTCCAAGAACCTTCAAGAAAAGAGTTTCCCCAGGTATGTAGCTGTTGATTCTTGGGTCCCTTTCATCCAAGAAGCTCAAATACCCTTTTCTAAAACTCAAAGATATTATGTTTATGAGTTGTTAATAATTCATGTGAGTTAAAATTGATGTTCCATGTGTTGTTGAGTTTTGATTCATGTTTGTCTACAAGATTTATGAACTTGAACCCTAGTATGTGGAATTTTTGTCTTAGTGGTGATGAACCCTAGTATGTGGAATTCTTGTGTTGGTGGTGATGAACCCTAGTATGTGGACTTCTTGTGTTGGTGATGATGAATACTAGTATGTGGAATTCTTGTGAGGGTGGTGATGAACTTTCTTAATTATGCTTCCTATATGAAGTGTTCATGTTAAATAGGAGTAGAAATGGTTGAATGAGTGAAGTATGTCCCCCATAAGTTTGATAAAGAGCTTAGGTGAAGCATAAGGGCCATTATAGTATATTGAACAGGAAACCCCCAAATTGGGAGCTAGTCTATGCCTGTCTAGTGTTTGATAAAATACCTTAGTGAGTGAAATGTGCCATGATAGTATGAAATCCCCAAGCAGGTATAAACCCGTACTTGCTTAGTGTTGTTTAAAGACCTTAGTGAATAAGTCAAGACATGATAGTATGAAGTTTTCCCTAAATCATGTGATGTCTAAATACATGTCAAGACTGATTTAGGTGTAAAGTACTTGAGGTAAGACCTTGTTGAAGGAAGTATAATCTAGTAGCATGTTTCCCTATACTAGTGTTAATATTTCCTAAATACTTGACGCGATGCCATAATAATTGTAAAGGTGAGGTATGTTATGTTTCCTAAACACTCGAAGAGATGCTTTAATGATAATGAAGATGAATGAATGACTGTGGTGATGAATGAATGATTGTGATGATGATCATGAATGAATGACTGTGATGATGAATGAATGATTGTGATGATGATTATGAATGAATGGTTGTGATGATGGAGGAATGATTATGCTTTTATTTTATGTTATTGAGTCATGGGGGTATTTATACCCGATAATTTAGCTATTGTCTAGAGCCCATGTCAGTTTTACCGTAATTCCAGTCGAGCCATGACTCTCAGAACTCAGTAAACTATAGAACTCTATATCCTCAGACAGTTACAAAACTCAAGAAAACTTAATAATCTCTATAATCTCTATATCGCTAGTAATCTAGCCTCAGCTCTATACTCAGCTCAGATCTAATAGTATGCAAGTGTTCAATTTTAATCTCGGTAGTGACCAAATAATCTATTCAAGCTCTGTATCATTAGTCAGATACTGTGATTCAATACCATTTCCGTCAGATAGAGAACTAAGTGATCTCAGCATAGCTCATTCAGATCTTTTGATAAACATGATCAGTACCAGATTTAGTTCAATTATGTTAAGTTAATAATTCAGGCAGAATCTTTCAGTTGGGAGTAAAAACTAGCACCAAGCGAAGGAAGGGATAGAGGCTCCTCTTATCAGTGAGAGAGAGGTCAGAGTCATTAGTATCAATCCCTAATGTCACGCCTCAAATCCTATTGGAGCAGACTGGCACTCGTAACCGAGGAGGCCCGAAAGAACCAGATCATAACCTTATACTTCCCATGCATACCTCTATGACAACCCAAAATTCGGACAGCATCATGTTGCATATAAAAGGAAATAATCACCTGTATAAGCTCGAGCACACATATATATGTACATACAATACTTGGCCGTTGGAGCCATCACGTCTATTAAGAAAACACCACCTTGACTGTACATTAGGTATACAAAGCCTCTAGACAATACAAAGAGTTTAACTAAGGTCAGGACACACCCTGCCATATAACTAACTTCTATACAATACTAAAAGTGACTGGATATGACACGAAAAGCCCCGAAGTAAACTAGAGCTCACCAAAAGCAGCTGGATATCCTGGCTCCTACTTATGCAGTGTATGAGGTGAGGTACCTGTGCCTGCAGCATGAAATGCAGGTCCCCCGCGGGGGACATCAGTACAAAATATGTACTGAGTATATAAAGCTGTAGATAATCACATATGATATAGGAGCTCAATAGAAATCAGAAACAAGTGAATAAATCAGAATAGGAGTGGACCACACTTACTAGAACTTGTGACAACCTGTACATTGTATTTATTCAATCACTTTACCTTTGTTCTTATCATCTTTGTAATCATTATTGTACTGTACTGTGACCATTAGGCTGCCACCAGTACATATCAACTGGGATAGACCCATGATAGGCTTATGCCCTTGGGATACCACCCATAAACACATAAATAGGGATCGACCCATGATAGGTTTCTGCCCCTGGGATACCACCCGATAAGAGAGAACTTCCATCACTTAGTTCAATTAATCTTTGAGATTATTATTTCGGTCACCACCATATTTTTGATACTTTGAAACAATGATACATCAATAAGAGACATATAAATAGACCATCAATGCAATAACAATGAAGTAAGAAATCATTGACACATCAATGAAGTGTTTTGGAGTCATCAATGCCATAACAATGAAGTAGGAACTTATTGGTATATCAATGAAACGTTTTGGAGTCATTAATAGAACATGGATCTTGTTTGAGTAACCGGATACCTTCTAACATTCATTAGTGCAATAAACATGTAAGATTTGGAAGACAAGTATGTATTGGAATGTCTTGACATCTTATAGGGTGGAAACAAGTTCATTGGTAACGTAGGACATCATACAAAACCATTATGGATCACATGTTTTTGAATAACTTTGGAAACTTTCTTAATAGAACAACTGCTCACTTTCATTCCAAAGATATGGTATAGAGTATGCTTTACATACCTGACTGTCAACCTTCAATACTAGTCCCAAATGGACTTTCCATCTTTTCGGATTACTTATCTATAATGAACATATATAGCAATCTAGTATTAGCAACCAAACGTCACAATTCAATTATTTGAATTCACCAAACTAGTGGTTAAGTAGTAAGCCTTAATTACACCATAAAGGGTGTCACTTTAATCCTCTTATACTCCAATTACATTCACATGCCATGCATATTCATACAACATCCTCTAATATCAAGTTTGGATTTATTTATCCTTCCAACCAATCCATTAAACCAAATTGAGTCATAAACATAAATAATCATCAATTTAATAGTATATCACCATATCCACCTTCCATAATGCAATTACCATATCCACCTTCCATAATTCAATACAACCAAACCATGCAAAATAGTCTATAACCTTATTTCCATCACTTTTTAATAGCAACCAATACATATAATCCTCTATCACACATATACATATGGAAAAGAACAAAGGTAAATAATATTCATACCTTAGAATTCACCTCTTGATTATGCAATCATGTTTACACAAATAATAGGTGTCGTTCGAAGCTCTCGAGATGACAAACGCAGTTATCAGATTACTTTACAATTTCTACGATTAAATCAAAAGTAATTTAAAGGTCAAATTTGGCTAGGGTTTGTTCTTTATCAATGATTGATGATGAAAATGAGTTTTTGAACACATATTCCCGTCCATAATATAATAGGAAATGACCAAAATGCCTTTAAAAGTTAAATAATGTCAAATCTATCCTTTGGTGGACTATTTTGTTAAGCTAAAGTAGATCGACCATAACTCTTTGCTCCGATATTGGATTTAGATGAAATTGGTATCGTTGGAAGGATAATTCAAAGGGATTTCATTTCATATAAAGTAGGCCACCCAGTTTATCCTGTACAAGGAGTTATGGTCATTTGAAGTTGACCCTAAAAATCTTTTTTGATAGGCTGAAGTGAAACGAGTATAACTCCTTACTCAGACGTTGGATTTGGATGAAACCAATTGCATTGGAAAGAAGACTCAAAGATATTTCTTTTCATAGATCGCAGCTCTCCCAGTTCATTATATTAAAAGAGTTATGATCATTCTAAGTTGATCTAAAAATTTAGCTGGCCTCAATAGTTTGTGTGCAGGAAATTTTCTTGCACATTTACTATTCCCAAATATCCCGACCACCATTTTATAGTTTTGAACGTGCTTAATTATATCCGAACCTATCCATTTTTGGAAATCTTATTCAATAATCTTCGCATGGAACCATCGACGGGCAAATTCCGGTATAAATAAAATAAAAAAATTAATTCCATATAAATAAGACCAATACACGTACTTGAATACGGGGTGTTACACCTGACCTCCAGAACTGTGTAGCCAGTGTAGGACACAGGAGTCACCATCAGGAAAAAGGTATTCACCTCTAGAGAAAGAGTATTTGACTATTATATTGCCTTAGGTCGACTTTCTGGTAAGGGTCATCCACTAGAGAGGCTTGACCAGAGAGAGGTCTTTACCCGTGGTATGGTATTGATACCCTTCCAACTGGAATTATAGGTTGGACCCCACCTGTGGTAGGTTGGGGCATGTTGGTTAAGTAACTACTTCCCACAGTTTCAGTTTCAGATTTAGTCTCAGTCTCAGTATCAATCTTCAGAAATCAAGACTGTCAGATACAGTCATCTATCTCTATAAGGAACTCAGATAGTTCCATTGATTCATGGACCATCCGTCAGATAGGATTGCTCTCACATAAAGTTATTTGATATCATATTTAGAGATATTCCATGAGACAGGCTTGATCACAGTCTCAAATTCTATTGAGTATTCGTGTTGTCAGATTCAGATATGATCATTTCCTTACAATTAATAATAGCTTCCTTAATCATCTGCTAGAGAGGTTGATCATTAATCTTGTCAATTGAGGGCAGTAAGCTCAGAATTCAGTCATCGATGTAAGTACATCCAGTTTCTCAGTCATCAGTATTAGATGAGTCAGTGTCTCAGTATCTCTGTGTTAGTAGTTAGTTCAGTCTGTAGTAAGGCAGTATTCGAGTTTCAGTCTCTAGAGTTGTGATGATTGTGACTAAGGTCTATGCATTCATGTATGTGTATGTGTTCTCGTGCAGCATTTTCATGATTATTCAGTTTAGGTATTATCCATGCATGAGCCCTTGCATTTAACCTACCTCATCTACATACTTGGTACATTAATGTACTGACGCATTTGTGATATGGTGTTCTATTTGACACCATAGGTTTAGAGGAATAGGATCCAGAGTTTTCTCAGCAGTTCAGTCCCAGTCAGCAGCAGTAGTCATAGAAGTAAGTCCTCTTCTTTTGAGGAAGAATCTCAGATTACTATTATTGCATCAGATTTTGTTTACTTTCAGTTGATGGAGTTAGTTGGGGACATGTCCCATCAAATCCACAGTTTAGATAGTTTAGAGGCTTTTTAGATGGATGTATTAGTATTCGATTTTCAGTTTTGTGTATTCATAGATGTGTTGAACCTTATGGCTAGTTTCCGTATTTATTTCGAATATTATGTAGTGCACGGGTACAGATATTAGTAAAGGGTTAGCTTGTGGTTCTTCGGGGTCATAAGCACCGTGTGACATCTTGGGATGGGATCTCGGGGAATTACAAATACATTATTCTTAAAGAGCAGAGGTAGCAGCTTACTGATTGTTTAGATATATGTTGATGACATAATCTTTGAATATACTTTTGAATCCCTATGTGAAGAGTTTGCAAAGCTAATGGGGAGTGAATTTTAAATAAGTATGATGGTTGAATTGAGCTTCTTCATAGGGCTGCAGATTAAACAAAATTCTCAAGGGACAATGATGTGTTATTAGAAGTACATCAAGGAGATAATAAGAAATATAACATGGGAGATGCCAAGGCACTTGATAATCTAATTGGAACCAGCTCAAAAATGGATAGTAATAAACTAGGTTCTTCAGTAAATGAGATAATATATAGGGGGATTATTGGATCCTTACTGTACCTTACTATAAGTAGGCCAGACATTGTATTCAGTGTAGGAATGTGTGCTAGATTTCAAGCCTGCCCAATAGAGTCTCATTTAAAAGCTGCAAAAAGAATTCTTAGGTATCTGAAGGGAATAGGGGACCTGGTCCTATATTATCCATTAGGAGATAGTTTTTACTTGGTGGAATATGTTAATGTTGACTATACTGGATATTTGATAGATAGAAAAAGCACTTCAGGAATGGCACATTTTCTTGGGTCACCCTTAATTTCCTGGGGATCAAAGAAGCAAAACCCAGTTGCTCTATCTACTTCTAAAGTTGAATATGTGGTTGCAGCTTCTTGTTATGCTCAATTGATATGGATCAAGCAGCAATTAAAAGATTTTGGTATTGTCACAGGCACTATCCCTCTGATATGTGACAATATAGGTGCTCCAAACATGGCTAAGAATCCAGTGTAGCACAAGAGGACAAAGCAATATTGAAGTTGTGCAAAACTGAAGATAAAATAGTAGATATCCTTATTAATCCTCTTTACAAGGAATAATTTGTAAAGAACAGGTTGAATCTAGGTCTGATCAAAATGACTTGACACCCCATATGAATAAGTATTTCTCCACAAAAAATATTTATGATCAGGAGACAGGTATCCTTGGTAACGTATGTATTTGTTAGTCTAACTCAATAGCATACCTTTATAGGTATACACCCATGGAAACAACTTTAGAATAAAACAAATAAAGTATGCACAAACTTGAGAATTCACTCAAAGAAAGAGAGGGACCTGGTCTCATATCTCTAGTTAATATCATGAATGTGCATGTTTTTTTCTTTTTGTTCTATTAGAAAAGGTTGCATCCTCTTTCTCCTTATCAAAATATTTGTCTTACCCAAAATTGAAATCAAACTCATCATTGCATTAAATCCATGAACCCTTCCCAACTCAACTATCCTAACCATTCAAAGCCAAACCCTTTCTTCACTTACTTTTCTAATGAAGATTTATCCTTAAAAACATATTACCCCTCTGACAGTGTGATTACTGGTGATCCTTGAATCTAATTCTTCTATCACATGACCCAAATGCAAGTTTTAATGGTCCTAATAAACAAAATGACAGCCTAAAAACAAAAGTCTCTAAATTAAAATCTAGAAATCCTACTGAAAAACACCAGAAAACTAAGAGACCTAGTCTTAAGAAAAAAAATAACTGATGATGACCCTAGTAGGGATTCTAAAAGAATAAAAACAAAAGACAATAGCTAAAGATGCAGAAATTGGGAGATTACAAATACAAATTCAGTAATTTTTAAAGGAGGGTCCTAGGGTATTTGCAAAACTTAGGAGTGAGAATAATGAACTCAAGAAGAAGGTTACAATTTTAACCAATGAGGTTCTGAGCTAGAATACAGATATCAGGATTTAAACTAAAGAGTTGTTACACTCTCTTCTTCAGATGTTCTTAACTTCTCAAACCTTCTCCCCAAATCCTCCACCTTTTTAATTCCTCCAACTATGTTGCTTTTTCTATAGAATAGGAAATGTAAATCTTGCACTGCAATGATACCTAAACTGTTAAATATGACTGAGTTGTTTTTTTTTGTGATCTTTATCTAGCTCTACTTTATTTTTAAAGTTGTTCTTCATATTAGAGTTGTCCCGGTGGCCATGAGTTAACTAACCTATGCTTACTACTACTCTTGGTTTACTATAACTTTTCAATGAAACAAAAAAGGGGAATACTGATTATATGTGGTAGGGACAAAGTACCATAAGAGTATGGCATATTGATAGGGGGGAAATAATGGCCCATATTAATAGAGAAAAGTGTGATAAGGCACAACAGAAGTATGATGAGGTACAATGGCAGGGGAAAGTAAATGAGTCAAGTTTTTTATCAAAAAAAATGACAAAAAGGGACCAGGTCCCTAAGTTGCAAAATGATGGAAGCATGGTGTTGCATGATAGGGTGAACATTCGCCGTCAGTAGGGGTCCCTCGTCTGTATTGGTAATCATACTAATTAAATATGATGAATATGTATTGATGCTCAAAACTCTATGGTTGGTTTGTCATCATCAAAAAAGAAAAAATTGTTGTATCTTGTTTTAAAAATAAGCAGCTGACTACAAAGGACCAGGTCTCTGGATGTTCAGGGCTACAATACAGCTGGCACATGTCTGACCAGTTTTTCCTCTTGCGTAACAAACTACGCAAGTATTGCTTGTACTATTTAGGACACCTAGCCCAATTGAATTTCAACCCTAATCATTACTCAACTATAAAATAAAAATGATGTTTCCCTACAGTGGTTTTTGCAAATTCAAAAGAATAAAAAGAGAAAAAGGCAAAAACTCAATTTTAGCTCAAGTTCTTAGTATTTGTATGTTAAAATAGCAACAGTTCTTGAGTCCAGTTTGAGTCTGTAAATGAATTACTCAGTCTATAAGAGTAATGATCTTTTTTTCTTATTTTGAGAATGCTTAGGTAGAGTTCCTAACTGATGTTTCGGCTTTTAACGAAACATTTTTCATTCTTTTCTTAGTAAAATTGCATGTTTCAAAGAAACCAAGGTTGCTTTTAATGCTAGTTTTTAGTGTTTCAGGGTAAGGAGCTGACTTAAGGAAATGACTCAGTAAATTTGCAACAAAAAAACATTTCTGACGATCAAAATAGTGGACAGACAGTTTTGATACGGACCACTAACTCAACCATCAGATTGAGGTAGAACCCATGAACTCTAAAGGCCCAACGACGGTCCATGTGGTGTACCGTCAGTCCTGTGATAGACCACCACTTTGGCCATCAGAAATACATAGATCGAAGTATTTTTTAAGGCTCAGTGATTGCCAAATTAGTGGACCGTCAGTCCTGCAATAGAGCACCACTCAAGCCATCAAGATTATCTAGAACCTGACTCTCCAGTACCACCAGCGACGGTCAAGATCGTGGAAGTCAATTTAGCGATGGACCACTATATGAGTAGTCGGTCTTAACCAAAAAGTGACCATCCAAGATAAGCTATGACAGACCAAATGATAGACCGTCGGTCTTGCAACAGACCACCACTTTAACCATCACTTTGGATGTGAATTTAATATTATTTGAATTTTAAATTATTTTTATGGGGAAACATATAAATACCCAGTTTTAGGTTTTATTATGCATCTTTTATCCATCTCTTATCATTGGTTAGGATTTTTAATACTGAAAAATACATTGTTACCTAGTTTTTCTCAAAGATTCATTGGAGATTTGTCGATCTAGATTCTTTTATCATATTTTCTATTGAAGATTGAATAACAAAAATTATGATTTTTGTAAATAAACTTTGAATTAATTTATGAATAACACAATTATTTCTTCTCTTTATTGGTTGGAAATGTGTGTCTAAGCTCCCATAACTAGGGTTATGGGAGCCTTAATGTGAAAAGCTAATTTTAGGTTGTGATCAAGTAAATTCCCATGAGTAATTGATATTGCATACACTTTTTTTCACTTTAATGACTTTTAATGGTTGCAAACTTGAAAAGTGAGCCTAAGAACAACACTTGTTCAAATAGAAAAGTGCTTGTTGGGAAAAGAAATGGTTTACATAAATCTAAAGGCTTTAAACTTTGGATAGAGGGTAGACACCTTAACCGGATCAACCCATGTAAGATTATAGTTGAATTAATTCTATGTTCCTTAAGTTTGAAAGAATTAAGGGATAAGTTACTCATTTAGGTTGAGAAACTAATGGGTAAAACCATAGAATTCAATTACTCTTCTAATAAGAATTGTTCATTGGGAATCCAAAATAGGTCACAACCTTAGCTGCTTAAGCATCTTGGTAACCATAACTCTAGTTTGACTTCTCTTATTGAATTACTTTAAGAAATTTGACTTATAGTTGGATTACTTTCTATGACAAACATTTGAATATAATTGATAAATTAAAATACCCCTCTATTCTGGAACCTTTGATCAACAGTCTAGTAACAACCATAATACTTAGTGAGCATAGTATTCCCTGTGGGATTTGACACCCAACCCAGTTGGGTTCTATATTTGATAGCGACCGTCTACTCTCTCGATAGAGAGGTGTAATTTGGCCATATCAAATTTTGGCGCTGCTGCCGGGGAATACGATTGTCAATTAAGTTTGTGTTTGTTAATTGACCTTTGGTCAAGTTTCCCAAATTTTACTTTTGTTTGTTGGTTTTGTTCTGTGCAGGGAAGTGATTGTGTATACCAAGTACATGGATATTGGGTGCACCATTATTATCAATACATCTAGAACCGCAACTAATTGGCAGAATGGCAGATCCCTAAGATGCTGAAAGACTAGACGCTTTGGCTAGACCTTAACTAAATCAGCAGAATGATGGTTGATCTTGGGTGTATTTATATGCCTAAGCACCATAACTTACCCATACTTTAGCTAAGTTTTGAGAACAAAGTGCCTAGTTTCTTATGTTTTTACTCTACTTCGATATAATTGAGCTAACCTATGTGATTAGCATGATTTCAGGTGTTAATGAGGTAGATAGAGACATGATGGGACTACAGATTTTGGATGACAAATCACACAAGAGAAAAGTAGCTTGTTAGACCAAATGTGGCGCCTAAAAACTATGTTCAAGACTAATTTATCATTTATAATTAGTTTAGGGACTTACAAGGCTACTATGAGAGAGAACATTACTAAAAAGACTTGATATTGAATTATTATGATTATTCATTATTTTGTATTATTTTTGCGCAGAGAGTGGTGGCTTAGCACAGAGGGAAAAAACACGCAAATTCATCTTCTCTGCCAAGATTGTGCTTACTTTTTCGTATGATGAATATTTCTATTGTGATTCCCATTTTATTCATGAGTAGCTAAGTTTATTAGTTAGGGTTATGGAAGCCTTGTAACATACAATATATTACTTTGGGTTTTTAAATTCATCATGTATTGATCTGCTTATATCATAATCTCTTTACTTATCTTGAATTCTTGTGGTTGCAAACTAGAGGATTAGCCTTAAAACTCAACTTTTCGACAGAAAGGTTGAGGTTCGAAAAAGAGAGTAGTGACAATAAAATAGGATTTCCAACCCCTATTTCGTATGTTAATGCCTTAACAGGATTAACTACTTAGAGATACCGTATTATTTTTATAAATACTTTTGATTTGAGAGAACTAAAGTGAATTAGTCATTGATAGTTGAGAAACACTGGGATTATGTTATTAAATACAATATGTTTCTCTATAGCATGATGCATGTATGAACTCGTAAATCCCATAGTTAGAAAGTATTGAAAACTACAAGGTGGATATAACCCTAGCTTACTATTTCTCTGGATTCAAATACTACACATCTCTTATCTTGTTAATCTGAAACTATAAATTTGTGAACTGAATCAAACCCCCTATTTATTTTATGGAAACGAATGATTAAAAGTCAACTAATATGCATACAACTTAATTAGCACTCTATTCCCTATGGGATTCAACCCCAACCTAGTTGGGTTGTATATTTGACAACTATCGCTTACACTCTTGTAAGAGAGTTGTAATTTAGACGTATCAAATTTTAGCACCGTTGTCAGGGAATACAGTTGTCAATTGTGTTTATGTGTGTTAATTGTTTGTTACTCAAGTTTCCTTATTTTACATTTATTTGTTGTTTTTGTTCGTTACAGGCCTATTGTTGTTTATACCACGCACTAGAAGTTCAGGAGAACTATTATTACCCTTAAATCTTGAACCTCATCTCATTAAAAGAATGGCTAACGAATAGAAAGCTGAAAGATTAGCCGCTTTGGATAATGCTCAATTAAAATAATAGAATGCAAATAACCCAGGTCGGATACCTAATCTAGATGAAGAGGACCTAGGAGATGATAATTTAATTGACCCGACTAATAGGAGGCATGCAGCAGGAGTAGTTGCACCTGTAAATCGAAATCGTTCATTCAAAGAAAGACTAGACCGTCAAGCTGTGCAGTTTGATATTAACAATGATAAGGATGATTTAGATGGAGCTGGAGCTACAGGGGCAATCATTCTACCACCACTAGATTCTGGGGTGAAATTCAACATCACCAGTACTATGATCCAGCTACTGAATTTGAAAGGACTCTTTGGTGGATTACCTAGTGATGATCCAAATCTATATATGGTGAATTTCATTAATATTTGTAAGTCGTTTGATAATCCTAGAGTGGGACAAAATGCTACTCATTTGAAATTGTTCCCACTGTCTCTGTCTGGAGAGGCAACTAAGTGGTTGAATGAGCTGGCTCCTAATTCTATAATAAACTGGAGACAATTGAAAGTAGCTTTCCTAGAAAGGTTCTTTTCACCCTCTAGAATATTACAGTTGAGGGATAAGATCAGCAACTTTAGGTAATTGTCTAATAAAGCTTTGCATGATATTTGGGCGAGGTTTAAAAAGAAGTTGACTCAATGCCCAAACCATAAGATGACTGATGAACACTTGATGGAAATATTCTACAGGGCTTTGAACTCACTTACAAATCCAATAGTGGATAATGCTGCAGGAGGAGCTTTTATGGAGCTCACCTTTACTAAGGTTGTGGACATGTTAGAAAAATAAATAAGACATGTATATCATGGCATACCAGAGATTCTGTGGTAGCAAGCAATACTGGGTCTAATGTAATATTAGTAGAGCAGCGTAAGAGAGAAAAGGAGCGTGATCAGGATATAGCTCATATAAAAACCCAGATGGATCTGCTCATAAAATATTTGCTATCAGGGAATGTGGAAAAGGTAAAGTTGTGGGGTTCCATGGTAAGGAAGCTGAATCAAACACTGAGGAAAAGACTAACTACTTGCATAACCAAGGGGTTTCCGGACCGGTGGTCAAGAAAACTAAGGTTGGAACCACCAAGGATATTGGAAGAATAAAAGTGACAAAAGTGAACTGTATGTACCTCCTAGAAGCTATGATAATGATGCCACCAGTTAAGGCAAAATGTCCATAGAGGACATGATGGAGAAACTATTAAAGGGAGTTAAGGCGACCAATTCTGGGGTGACTATGATGAAGACTGAAATATCTTCCATGATTCAACTAGTAAATTCGCACACAACTTCTTTTAAACAACTGGAGCAGCAGATGAGCCAATTATCAGTAGGATTCAACCAAAGATAGAATGGGACTCTACTAAGTGATACAGTTAAGAATTTAAGGACTAATGGATTATGTATAGCTATTACCACTAGGAGCGGTAAGATGTTATATAGTCGAGGATTGGGAGCATCCTCTCATACTGATGCAGTTGAAATAAATTGGGAGATGGTTGATGAATCATCAATAGTGCCTGTAGAGTTGGGAGGTTTGGAAAAGAAGAGTGCGGAAGTGGAACAACCACCTAAGCTGAATCATATTAATGATTGGAGCAAGGCATAAGAAAGGTGGTAAAAATTGCTCCAGTTGAAATCCCAAGGCCACCACCCCCATTTCCACAATGATTAAAAAAGAAAGAAGATGAAGGCAAGTTTAACAAATTCATGGCTATGTTAAAGCAATTGATAGTGAACGTGCCTTTAGTTGAAGCACTGGAACAGATGCCGGGATATGCTAAGTTAATGAAAGATCTGTTGACGAAGAAAAGGACTGTAAGCTATGAAACGGTAGACAATCTTCATCATTGCAG
The DNA here is from genome assembly GCF_002878395.1 of Capsicum annuum. Classification (NCBI taxonomy): domain Eukaryota; kingdom Viridiplantae; phylum Streptophyta; class Magnoliopsida; order Solanales; family Solanaceae; genus Capsicum; species Capsicum annuum. The sequence goes on along the minus strand of NC_061122.1, from coordinate 133,103,714 downwards.
TGCTATTGCTACAAGATTTATTGCTTAGAATAAAGCTGATTCGGGAGCATTTACTATCCCATGTATGATTGGATTGCTAAATTTTGAAAGGTCCTTTATGATCTTGGGGCAAGTATAAATCTTATGCCATTGGTGGTTTTCAATAAACTAGGTTTGGAAGATCCTACAACCACCAATATATAGCTTTTAATGGCATATAGATCGTTGAAAAGGCCGATTGGTATTCTACATGATGTACTCATAAGGGTGGCCGATTTTATATTTCCTGCCAACTTTGTAATTCTTGACTTGGAAGTGGACTTTGAAGTACCCATAATTTTGGGCAGGCTGTTCTTAGTAACTGGGAGAGTGTTAGTAGAATGGGAATTGAATGAGCTCAAATTTAGGCTCAACGAGAAAGAGATTAGTTTTGAAGTGTGTAGATCTATGAAACAACAAAAGAAGATGAGTGTTTTCTCAATCGTTGATGTATTCCATGAAGATGAGATACAAATGGTATCATCAATGTATCTTGACAAAGCCTGAGTAGTCAAGATAATCGAGTCATGCCACGAAGTTAAATCGGGCGTTGCATGGGAGGCAACCCATGATTTTACTTTCATTTTATAATATTAAAAAAAATACAAGAATAAGAGTCGAGCCACAACTGAAACTATGGTGCTTGGTGGGAGGCAACCCATTATTCTAATCATTTTTAGTTATTTTTTATTGAGTGTAGGTGCATAAAGTACTAAGAAGGTGATTGGTACCAAATTAATTTTTAAAGTGACATATCAAAGGTGGTAAGTTTAGGAGTAACGAGAACATTACAGGTAAGTTGGAGTGGTCAAAATGTTAAGGCTTGATTCACAATTTGTTGAGAGTTGTGACTCAAATCATGCCTCACATGGAGAATGGGGTGCATGGCGTCCAAGTTTAAGTGTACTATAGGGTGTGTGACACCCAAGTTTACATAGTCCGTAGGAAAGGCATTGCCTAATACTTATCTAAGCCCACTGCCTTGCAAAGGCGTTGCATTGTGTGGCGCCAAACTTAGCTTGAGCGGCAGGATGTGCGCAGTACACCTTCAAGTTGGTGATTGCTTGTGTGTCGCTTATCCAACTGCACACCCTCACTGGTTCAATTTAGCGATTACTTATGCGGTGCCTAAGTTAATATCTATGATAGGTTGTGCACCGCCTACTTACACATTTGCGACAATATGTGTGCCGCACACCATACTGCACATGCTCACTATTTGGGTTAGGCGATACAATATGTGTCGCACACTTACCCTTTTGCGATACCATGTGCGCCGCACACCACTCAAATTTCAGCATAGTATCCAATTTTAACTTGGGTCATCCCTACCTAGATTTCATTTTTAAATATACTCCAACTTTAACTAAATCCCCAAATTCTCTCTTAATTCACCACAAAACTATGCCTTCAACGCACTCTTTGTCCCACAAGCTTCTTTAAAACTTTCAAAACCCAAAAACATCCACACTCTTTCTTCAATCTTTCATCTGCAAGTTAAGTTTTCTTTTCTTTTTCCTTAAGTGTTGTAACTTTATGTTGTAGTTGTTAATTGGTTTCATAAGGATTATAGATTAAATTATTACCATGGCTATGTCAAAGAGAGGTTTTGAGCATCTTGGGAAGATAAAGATCATTGTTGTAGTAGACACCATTGTTGTAGTACTTTGAGCTTTTGCATGTGATTGAATTGTTCATGACTAACGTAGTTTAGTTGTGTGGCCATTATTTCACAACTTACTTGATGGAACATAATGTTGGTTAAATCATATGAAAGTGATGGTGTTTTGTGTATATTGATATGTTTAAGCTCTAAGGCATAACTTTATTCAAAAATTGTTTCATTAAAGTAAAATTGGTGGAATTAAAGTTAGTGAATTGTATTGTGACTAATGTTGGTGCACCATATCATAGTGTATGTCGTCAAAGTCTGAGTACCCAACAATAACACAATTGGTTTATACTAACAAATTAAGTGTGGGGTGGTGACTTCACCACCTTTATATTAATTGTAGTTAGTTTCATTATGTGTGACTGACGTGGATGATGTGATGAATACAAGAAAAATATGTTCGATGATGATCTTCATACAGGTGGCATGAATCCTAATGTGGATGAGGAGTACTACTAGCCAGGTTCTTTGTCTTGTTATTTGCACTGGGGAAAGTGCTTAGCTTAAGTGTGAGGTGGTTGGTTACTTTTCTACTTGTTTTGTAAGAAAATAGAACCTTCTCCTAAGTATACTTCTATGATAAGATTAGTTATTTTGTTTATTTTGTTTCTTGTTAGATGTTTGTTTGATTTAGTCATAATTAGGTGTTTTTCTCAATGATGGATGGATGACAACCGTCTTAAGAGAAAACTAGTCATTTATTTGCATGTAACTATTCTTGCGGATCACATGACATTATAACATAAGTATGTGATAGATCATTATATTTGAAACACCTAGTCTCTAGTTGTGACTCTTGTTGTAAGCGTTGGTTTTATTTGAATTCATTATTGGGTTGAGAATCTATAATGCTCCTAATTGAGTTGACCATGTTCCATGAGTGTGTAAAACTATTGTATATTCCTTATTGCAACTGATGCTAGAACTTTCTTGTTATGTGTGCAAAGCAAAATAAAGATTGTGAGTTTAGGTGATGATTTAGGCATTTCCTTGATAGCCATTGTCCATGCCTTCTTTTGACCTACCTTTGTACATTATCTTATCTAGCCCCATTGAGCCTTTAGGTTGTTCTTGTATTAGCCTCATATGTAGCCTAACTCATTCTTTAATAGACTATAATTTGATCCAAAAGCTCCTAAGTACTTTAATGTAAAATCAATTTGAGTTAGGAGTTTGACAATAAGAGAAAAATGGTGAAATTAATGCCCCAATGTCTAGTTATTGGTGTGTGAAATTGATGTGGAAGGGAGTAGTGAAAATTGTTGAAAAAGTTCCAAATTTTATCCCGGGCATGTTACAATGAACTTGTTTTGGCCCTGGTTCTTCTTAGACATGGTGCACCTCAACTAAGGCAAATTGCTTATGTTGAGGGTGGCTATCATAGGGGTGAGTAATGTGAAATCGGTGCAAAAAAAAATTATTTGAAAGGGTTGCATACTCCCACCGTAGTGTTATTAATTTAGTTTAATGGGATGGAGTGAAAACAAAAGATATGGATAGATGAAAGTGGTGTAAATTGGTTGTTAGATTTTGGTCTTAGTTGTATAATGTAGTGTCTTAAAGCACTCAGGGAATATAGCACTATTTCTGGCCAAAATAGTTCCTACCCATCCTTTATCCTGCATTACAAACCGTAAAAGACCTATTTGATCCTAATCTTAGCATTTTGATATTAGTGGAGCATTACACTAAGGGAAAGCATATGGTCATCATTTGTAATTTGAGAATTCTTTGTGAGAGTGAGCGCAACTTGATTTTTGTACCCATTTTGTTAGAAATTACATGATTGTGAGTGATTATGGGTAGCTTTCTTATTGTGAAGGCACATGGTTTATGAAGGTTGGGTAATTTATTTGATTTCTTTGCTTAAATAGTATGCATGAATTTGGCAACCTGATAAGTCTATTCTTGAGGGTAGGTTGTTTTCAGTAATGGTTCATAAATCTACTTCTTGTTTCATATTCATTGTATGAGCCTCTTTGAGCATATTGTGTTTTCTTTATGGGTTTTAAATTTTTTGTATATGTAAATGGATAAGTTGTTCAAGGAAGAACAAAGCTTTAAGTGTAGGGTGGTGATCTTGGGTGTATTTATACACCTAAGCACTATAACTTACCCATATTTTAGCTAAGTTTTGAGAACAAAGTGCCTAGTTTCTTATGTTTTAACTCTACTTTGATATAATTGAGCTATCCTATGTGATTAGCATGATTTTAGGTGCTAATGAGGTAGATAGAGACATAATGGGACTATGGATTGCAGATGACAAATCACATAAGAGAAAAGTAGCTTGTTGGACCAAATGTGGCACCTACAAACTATGTCCAAGACTAATTTGTCATTTATAATTAGTTTAGGGACTTAGAAGGCAATTATGATAGAAAAGATTACTAAAAAGACGATGTTGAATTATTATGATTATTCATTATTCTGTATTATTTTTGGACGGACAGTGGCGGCTTAGCACAGGAGGGAAAAAGACCCAACTTCATCTTCTCCGCCAAGATTGTGTTTACTTTTTGGTATGATGAATATTTCTATTGTGATTCCCGTTTTATTCATGAGTAGCTAAGTTTATTAGTTAGGGTTATGGAATCCTTGTAACATACAATATATTACTTTGGGTTTTTGCATTCATCATGTATCAATCTGCTTATATCATACTCTTTTCATTTATCTTGAATTCTCGTGGTTGTAAACATAGAGGATGTGCCTTAAAACTCAACTTGTTTGATAGAAAGGTTGAGGTTCAGAAAAGAGAGTAGGGACAAGAAAATAGGATTTCCAACCCCTATTTCATATGTTAATGCCTTAATAGGATTAACTACTTGGAGATTTTGTATTGTTTTTGTAAACACTTTTGATTCAAGAGAACTAAAGTAAATTAGTCCTTGATGGTTAGAAATACTAGGATTATGTTATTAAATACAATATGTTTATCTATAAGCATGATACATGTATGAACTCGTAAAGCCCATAGTTAGAAAGTATTGAAAACTACAAGGTGGACATAACCCTAGCTTGCTATTTCTCCTGATTCAAATACTACACATCTCTCATCTTGTTAATTTGAAACTATAAATTTGTGAAATAAATCAAACCCCCTATTTATTTTACGGAAATGAATGATTAAAATTCAACTAATCTGCATACAACTTAATTAGCACCCTATTCCCTGTGTGATTGGACCCCACCCTAGGTGGGTTATATATTTGATAACAACTACATACAGTCTTGTAAGAGAGTTGTAATTTGGGTGTATCAATGGTCAGCAGGCACGTCATCCTAATCTTGATGACGATGATTTGGGGGATAACGACTTGTTAGATCCTATTAATCTAAGGCATGCAGAAAATATGGCTGCACTAGTGAATCGAAATATCAACAGAAATCGCCTCTTTAGGGCAAGGCAATCGCGTCAACCAGTGCAGTTTGATCTGAACGACGACGAAGATGGAATGGATGAAGTAGGTGCAACTGGAGCTATCATTCCTCCACCTCCAGCATGAGGAGCTAAATTTAATATTACCAGTACGTTTATTCAACTCCTTCATCTTAAGGGGTTGTTCGGTAGTCTTCCTCGAGATGATCCAAACATGCATTTGGTGAATTTTGTCACCGTTTGTAAGTCCTTTGATAATCCAGGAGTGGGTCAGAATGCTATCCATCCGTGTTTGTTTCCGTTGTCTCTGTCTGGGGAGGCGACACTATGGTTGAACAAACTGACTCCCGACTCTATAACCAACTGGAGGCAGTTGAAAGAGGCTTTCTTAAAAAGGTTTTTTCCACCCTTTAGAAGGGTACAATTGAGGGATAAAATTAGTAACTTCCGACTGAAGATCTTCATAAGACCTGGGGAAGGTTTAAAAAGAAGCTAATGCAATGCCCGAACCATAATATGATGGATATTCATCTGATAGAGAATCTTTATTAGGCTTTGAATTCTATTACGAAGCCAGTCATAGATAATGCTGCAGGAGGGTCATTTGTTGACCTTACCTTCCCAGAAGCCTCAGAGATGCTTGATTGGATGACCAAATAGAGTAGAGCTTGGCATACTAAGGATTTTATAGTAGCAAGATCTACTGTGTCTAGTGGTATGACTACAAAGCGATGTGAGAAGGAGGAAGAACATGACCAGGATATGGCATATTTAGAGACTCAGATGGATTTGTTGACTAAGCATCTATTTTTTCGAAAAATAGAGAAGGTGAAAGTTGTTTCATCCCAGGGAAAAGCTGATTTTAATTTAGAAGAAGAGGCAAACTATCTAAATAATCAGGGGGTTTTCAAGGCAGTAGCCAAGGAAATCAAGGTCGAAACTATTACGATAAAGATGGTTACAAAGATAGAGATCAAGGGAATTGGAAAAGCAAAAATGGTAAGAGTGGACTATATGTACCTCCTTGAAGAAGAGATAATGCTGCAACTAGCTCTGTTAAGATGTCCATGGAGGACTTGATAGAGAAATTATTAAAAAGAGTTGAGACTACCAACTCTAGGGTGACCACGATAAAGAGTGACTTGTCTTCCATGAGTCTGTTGGTAAACTCACACTCTACATCTATCAAGTAGTTGTAGTAGCAAATGAGCCAACTCTTAGTAGCATTGAATTAGAGAAAGAGAGGAACTTTACCAAGTGATACAATTTAGAATCCTTGAAATGAGCAATTACCACACGGAGTGGTACGGTTTTAACAGTCTCATCTGTGGGCAAAGCTGTGATTGCAAAAGATATTAAGCATGAAGAAACTTATCCAGTGGATTCTGAAAAACTTGATGAAGTTATTGATAATACACCATCCAATCATAAGCAGGTTGATGAGTTGAGGAAAAGCAAGGGAAGGGAGATCAAAGTAGTGGTTACTATGCTCCCAAAACCACCAACTCTATTTCCCCTTCGATTGAAAAAGAAGGCCGACGACAAAAAGTTTGGCAAGTTTATAGCCATGCTTAAGCAGTTGACAATTAACTTTCATCGGTGTAAGCATTGGAGCAAATGCTCAGGTATGCAAAGTTCATGAAAGACCTTGTTATAAAGAAGCGGATAGTTAGCTATGAGAGGGTGGACAATCTCTATCATTGTGGTGCTATTTCCACAAGGTCGTTGGTGTAGAAGAAGGCAGACTCGGGAGCATTTACTATCTTGTGCACTATTGGGCCTCTTAATTTTCCAAAGGCTCTGTGTGATTTAGGGGCCAGTATAAACTTGATGCCGCTTGTTGTGTATAAGAAACTGGGTTTAGGGGATCCTACTCCCACGAACATGAGATTAGTTATGGCAGATAGATCTGTGAAGTGGCCCGTGGGGATTTTATATGATGTATTAGTTAAGGTGGCTAGTTTCATATTTCCAACTGATTTTGTCATTCTCAATTACGAGGTAGACTTTGAGGTGCCCATAATCTTGGGTAGACCTTTCCTCGCAACCGGGAGTGTACTTATTGATCTACAGGCAAATGAGCTACTATTCAGGCTGAATGATAAAGTAGTTTGATTCAATGTATGCCAGTCCATGAAATAGTATAAAGATATGAGCGTATTTTCTATTGTGGATGTTTATTATGAGGAAGAGCAGGAAGTACCTATAGAAGAAAAATTTGTTGGGGAGACTTTAGCTGCTGTATTAATGAATTTTAATAAAGACGGTATTGAAGATTATGAGGAGACAATGTGTGCCTTGACAGGCATAGGGTCTTATTCTTATGCACCAAAGAAGCTGGATTTGGACTTGAAAAATCATCCCAGCCCACCAGCCAAGCCGTCTTTTGAAGAGCCACCCACTTTGGAGCTGAAATAGTTGCCTGGTCATTTGAGGTATGTGTTCCTAGGCAGTGGGAATACATTACCTATTATTATTATGGCTGACTTAGGTGAACAATAGGTGGGGGCCCTTATTTCTATTCTTAAGAGATATAATAGGGCTATTGGTTGGACGACTACAGACATTATCGGCATTTCTCCTGGCATATGCATACATACAATCCTGCTAGAGAAGGGTTGTGTCCCAACTATTAGGCATCAGCGCAGTCTTAACCTACCTATGCAAGAGGTGGTGAATACCCTTTGCAAACCCTCTTTCCAAACCCCCTTTGCAAACTTTTGGAGAAGGAAGTCAAATTCTCCTTTGATGATAATTGCTTGAAGGCATTTCAATGCGTTAAAGGGAAACTGGTTGATGCTTCTATTATTGTTGCACCGGATTGGTTGAAATCGTTCGAGATAATGTGTGATGCAAGCAGTGTTGCCCTTGGATTTGTGCTGGGATAAAAGAAAGACAAATTATTTCATCCAATCTATTATGCCAGCAAAGCGTTGAATGGAGCTTACAAGAACTACACCATCACAGAATAGGAACTTCTTGTAGTTGTCTATGCCTTTGAAAAGTTCTGAGCGTATTTGCTAGGAACCAAGGTGGTGGTTCACACTAACCACGTAGCCTTGTGATATTTGATAGCAAAAATGAATATGAAGCAAAGGTTGATTTCATGGGTGTTACTACTTCAAGAGTTTGACTTTGAAGTCAAAGATTGGAAGGGTTGCGAAAATCAAGTTGCGGACCACCTATCTAGGCTTGAAGGGGATCAAGCAGCGAAAGATGAATTTGAGAGCAATGATACATTTCCTGATGAGGAAATCTTGGATGTTGTTATGGAGAAAACACCTTGGTATGCTGTTTTCCAAATTATGTAGTGATCGAGGTGATCCTAGGGAATCTTTCCTTTCATCAAAGGAAAAAGTTTATCCATGATGTGAACCATTACTTCTGGGATAAGTCGTATCTTTTTCAGTGATGTGCAGATGGTATTATTAGATGGTGCATTCCAGAAGTAGATATGTTGAGTATACTGGAAGTGAGTCATGCTTCCTCGGTTGGAGGTCACCATGCAGGTTATCGGACTGCAAGAAAAGTGCTTTATAGTGGCTACTATTAGCCCTCACTATGCAGAGATGCCTACAAGTTCGTGAAGAGATGTGACCAATGTCAAAGGCAAGGGTCTATCTCAAAGAACCATGAGATGCCAATGTCGAAGATGCTGGAGGTATAATTATTTGATGTCTGGAGTATTGATTTCATGGGGCCCTTCGTGAGCTCAGTTGGGATGAAGTACATATTAGTGGTCATTGACTACGTATCAAAATGGGTTGAGGCAGTGGCTCTAGAAAATAATAAAGGGAAGAGAATTATTGTATTCTTGAGGAAAAACATCTTATCTCGCTTCGAGGTACCACGTACCATCATTAGCAATAGAGGATCACACTTTTGCAACAAAATGTTCAGAAGCCTTGGCAAAATATGGAGTTAAGCAGCACAAAGTGGCTATACCATACCACCCGCAAACCAGTGGGCAAATAGAAATCTCTAATTAAGAAATCAAAGCTATCCTTTCCAAGACTGCAAATGCTAGCAGGAAAGATTGGTCTAGGAAGTTGGATGATGCCTTATGGACATATCGAACAGCTTTCAAGACACATATTGGCATGTTGCCATACCAATTGGTTTATGGCAAGGTGTGTAATTTGTCGATTAAGCTAGAGCATAAAGTTTTGTGGGCACTGAAGTGGATTAACTTGGATTGGAATGAGGCAGCAAATATGAGACTACGGCAGATGAATGAGATGGATGAGTTTCATCTTGGAGCTTATGACCAGGCTGATCTATACAAGGAAAGAATGAAGAAGTACCACGACCACAAGATTGAAAAGTGGGATTCCCTGAGAGGTGACTTGGTACTTCTGTTCAACTCCAGACTCAAACTGTTTTCAGGTAAGCTCAAATCCAAATGGTCTGGCCCATTTAAAGTGAGTCAAGTCTACTCATCTGGAGTAGTGGTACTTGAAAATAAATATGAAAGTTTCTTCAAGGTAAATGGGCAATGTATGAAAGTATATATTGGTCCAATAGACTTGATAAGGAGTATTTATACTATCTATCTCGATGAAGTCTGAGTAATCAAGATGTCTGAGTTGTGCCGCTACTATAAATCAGGAGCTAGTGAGAGGCAACCCACGGTGTGTTGTTGTAAGGCATTAGTTAATTATTTTTGTTATTTTCATTTTTGATGTGTTAAGTGTGCATGATCAAAAGTGCAGCAAAAAGAAGGAGTGATGGAGTTTGAAAAAAAGGCTGAAAAGTTCATTCACTGGGCAAAGTTGACGGTCAAAATGGTGAACCGTCGCAAATTTGGTGGAACACCAAATCAACCGTCAGAACTCAAGCTGGTGGCCTAAGTTCTGGTAAGGTACGACGGTCAAAGTGGTGGCCATCACCAAATTGGTGAATTGCCAAATTTGAGACTGTTTACTATTTTGACCGTCAACGTTACCCAGTGAATGAAATTTTCAGCCTTTTTTTCAAACTCCATCACTCCTTCTTTTTTCTGCACTTTTGATCCTACACACTTCACAAACACATCAAAAATGCAAAAAAATAACAAAAATAATTTAACTAATGCCTTACAACAACACAGCGTGGGTTGCCTCCCACTAGTGCCTGATTTATAGTCGGGCATGACTCAGATATCTCGATTACTCAGAATTCATCAAGATAGACAGTATCAATACTGCTTATCAAGTCCATTGGACCGATATACAGTTTCACACATTTCCCATTTACCTCGAAGACACTTTCATCTTCATTTTCAAGTTCCACTACTCCAGATGAGTAGACTTGACTCACTTTGAATGGGCCAAACTATTTGGATTTGAGCTTACTTGGAAACAGTTTGAGTCTGGAGTTGAACAGAAGTACCAATTCACCTCTATGAAAATCCCGCTTTTTAATATTGTGGTCATGGTACTTCTTCATTCTTTCCTTGTATAGATCATCCCGGTCATAAGCTCTAAGATGGAACTCGTCCATCTCATTAATCTACCCCCAGTCTCTTATTTTTTGCCTCATTCCAATCCAAGTTAAGCTGCTTCAGTTTTCACAACACTTTATGCTCTAGCTCAATCGGCAAATGACACGTTTTTCCATAAACCAATTGGTACGGCCACATGCCAATAGGTGTATTTAAAGCTATTCGATACGCCCATAAGGCATCCTCCAACTTCCTAGACCAATCTTTCCTGCTAGCATTTACAGTCTTGGCAAGGATAGCTTTGATTTGCTGATTAGAGATTTCTACTTGCCCACTGGTTTGTGGGTGGTATGGTGTAGCCACTTTGTGCTGCTTAACTCCATATTTTGCTAAGGCTGCTCCGAACATCTTATTGCAAAAGTGTGATCCTCCATCGCCAATGATGGTAAGTGGTACCCCAAAGTGAGAGAAGATGTTTTTCCTCAAGAATACAACAACTCTCTTCCCTTCATAATCTTCCAGAGCCACTAAGTATCTCTGAGGCTTCTGGGAAGGTAAGGTCAACAAATGACCCTCCTATACCATTATCCATGACTGTTTTCGTAGTCATCATTGATCTCAAATTCATCTTTGGATGCTTGCTCCCCTTCAAGCCTAGACAAGTGGTCCGTAACTTGATTTTCACAACTCTTCAAGAGTTTGACATTGAAGTAAAGTTCAGAAGGGTTGTGAAAATCAAGTTGCGGACCAACTGTCTAGGCTTGAAGAGGAGCAAGCAGCCAGAGATGAATTTCTGTAGCTGTTAAGCTGAAGTGACCATGTTCTTGTAAGAAGCGATGGCCGAATTGGTGGTCCATCACATGTCGAACAGACCATTGCTGAAGTCATCGAAGTTACCCTAATGCTAGGTCGGTTCAGGTTAGAAGCCTATTTAAAGAACCCGTACTTGACCTAAAAGATTTTAAAGAGCTAAAATAAAGCAGTTACAATTTTTATAACCTCTACCAACTCTTCAACTGCTTAACTCCCCTTGAATTCAATGTATATGAATGCAGATACTCTATCTAGGACTCCTCATCTCCTTTCTTTTCTCTCTATTTAAAGAAGCCCTCTCTACTTTTTCTCTTCACCACAAACAAGTTTCAATTAAAATTAAAGAAGTTCTAAGCTAGTCTTGCTCTCTAAAAGTTGCAAGTTGGTTCACTGCAAACTCAAGGTATGAGTTTGACCCTATTCTGTTTGTTTTTAATAGCAATGACCTGAATGGCTGATTTGTTGTTAAAATAGCATCTTGTTATTTTCTTTTAATTTGTTACGTATAAGCACTGTTCAGTGAACTCTAAGTATCTTGTACGTGTAAAAGTGAGAAATCGTGTGCATAATGTGAATTGGGTGTCAATTATTGCTTAAAAATTTGGGGTGTATAATAAATAAACGACAAAATGTTAAATCAAAAACTAAAGCTAAAGAAGGGGGTGTAACTGTCGAAGTGGTGGACTATCACTTTTGCGATGGACCACCAAATTAACCATTGCAACAACTCCAGATGTGACACCCACTAGATAAGATGTGATGGTCCAAGTGGTAGACCATTGTTGTCTCAATAGACCACCAAATTGACCATCGCAAGACCCTAGAATTCCAGGCCTTCTGCATAAGACCTGACAGTCTACCTGGTGGACCACCAATTACCTGACGGACTACCAGTATGGCCATCAACCTAAAATTTTCACTGTTTTGTCTTATTTTGTATTGTGAACTCATTCTTATTTCTTCTCCAGGCGTTGTGGCTCCTAAACTTTCACTAAATAGAGGAGGAAGATCTCAAAGGGGTAGAGGTAAACCAGCACCTAATTATAACACCGGGTAATATGAAAGGGAAACACTTTGTCTCTCTCAGTCTAAAGAGGAGTGCGACAGTAGTACAAGCAGTACCAACTCAAGCTCGGATGAGGCAATGGTTGCTACAAATCAACCCGAGCCTGTTGAAGGTAAAACTGAGGTTGTTGATATGGGAGAGCAAACAGAGGCGATTGAGGTAGAGAGTGAACTCGAGGATGTTAACATAATTAAATGTAAGGATCCTCAGGTTTGAGAAGTGATTATATGGCAGATAAAAAAGCAAGAGAGAAGTTCTATGATGGATTGACACCTACAGCAAGAGGGATAAAAAGGCCATTCGTGGAGGAACATTAGACTGTGACAACGGAGCTTTATGAATACCCTGAGTTGGAATGTCGTTTCAATGAGTATGAGCTAACATGGATAAGCATACCCCCAGGAGTGTACCAACCAAATTGGGTAAGAGAGTTATTTGTCAATTATCTTGTGTTAATAGAAAAGAATATTCCAAAGGGGACATCAGTTACCAGTTTGCAAAACAAGGAGTCTGTGCCTGTTCGAGGAGTGACTATAGATATTTCAGCCTAAACAATCAATAGGATGTTGTTTGGGACAAAATACGAGGCTTCACTTGCTATACCGAATCTTGAGTTTAGGTTTAGGACTATATCTACTCAGAGGCCTTGGGTGGCTTCGTTATCGACTGATGATGGAAACCCCTCTTGGTTCACAAATCCATGGGAGTGTATTACAAATTATTCCATTAGCTTCAAAGATAAGTTCTGGTGAGCAGTTGTTCACTTAAGGTTGATGCCAACAAAAGGTGATAGAAATTTGGATAAGTATAGAGTTGTATTGGTAGCAAGATTGGATTCGGGGCTACCGGTTGACTTCGGCCAGATTATTACGGATGAGATGTTTGTAAGAACTCATAAGAAAACCATTACATTGCTATTCCCTTGCTTAATCACTGATTTATGTAAATAGGCAAGTGTGCCTCTAATTTATAGAGTTGACAATGAAATCCCGGCTACACATAAAAAGGACATTGAGAAATTAAAAGATGACTCAAAGTTTGAGATGCGTGTTACCAAGCCCCCTACTTACCAGACTCAATCTGCACCAACTCCCAATGCTATCGAAATGCCTGCAGGTATGCCTCTGCCCATCACCACTTATGTGCCACCCGAGTATGTGCCTCCAAATTTGTCTGTAGGGCCATGTTCTGCACAGTCAATGGGTGGAGCAGATTTTGCTGAATACCGGTTCATACCAGAAAATTTTGCTAAATCAGTAAAGACACAAAAGAGGTTTCAGAGACAACTAGATAAGTGGGTTGCAAACTTTAAGCCCTTTGTTGACAAAATTGTAGTTGAGGCCCTCCGTCCATTTCAAACCATTCAAGGTAGGATGGACATCATGGAGCACCATATTAATAAAAGGCTAGATGCACTGTCACTCCCTGATCTTTCCAAACTCATTGCTGAATTTAAGAAAGCGAAGGCTGATATAGAAAAGTTGAAGGGATGGCAGCCACAGCAGCCTGTGTTGACCTAGCTTTTATGGCGAGAGATAACGATGAAGGTATAGCGAACCTGATGGGAAGGCCCATGAAAGATAAAAAAATCAACAGATAGATAAGAAAGTTGAAAGGAAAAAAGAAAAAAGGAGAAAGAGAGAAGCAATGACACCGTGCAGCAAGAACAGCATGATATGAAGAGAGCTCGAAAGAAATCAAGGAAAGATAAAGAAAAAAGAAAGAAGAGAGCAGAAGATGACACAGTAGGAGTGTCCACGAGTGCTTCCCCAGTAAGGGGACAAAGTTCTGCATCGGTTCAAGAGATAATACCTTCGACCCAGAAGGGTGAGGTTCTGAGCACCCCTACCACCATAGGGGCCAGTGTTGCACAAGTTGAGGACGCAGGATCCTCACCACACTTTACAGACACCTCAGATAAATAAGAGGCAATACAAGTATACCCATTCCTTTGTACTTTAATTTTATGCTTTGAGGACAATGCATGCATTTTTCTGTGGGGGTGGGGCACTTGTTCCATGGGGGGGTTGTGTTGCCAACATTCTGGACCCCTACCATGTGTTATATAGAAGAAGCGACATATTTAGGTTTAACTTCATATTTGCATTCTTTTTATTTTTAAGTCTTGATATGTTGCTAAGGTTGGTCTATGAAATAAAAGTATTGTTTGTGTTAGTATCTTATTGTGAATACAGATGATGAATGATGTTGGCATCTAACTATGACTGTTTCCATTTGACTGTTTACTTTTGTCTCCTAGAATATGTGATCAATTTTTAGTGAATCTGTAATTGGCATTAACCTATAAATACACATGATATGTGATGCAAAAATCTTAAGAACAGTAGAATAGGTGTGACTCAGTTGCCACTGTGTGTGCGATTATTTGTATTAGTTCTTACATAATATAGTACCTAGAACTTGCTTGGTTCAATTGATGATGTTCTGTAGTTGATGGGATAAGAAGTGATGCTAGGCCACCTTGTGGTTTTAGTCTATTTAGCCAAAATAATTGACCCCACCAAAAATAAGTTTTCATTTTGAACCCTTCGTTGAACCTTTGTTAATTTTTCTTCATCACCAAACATTCCAGTTAAGCTCTCTTTCTGCCATTGATGCCTAGCTCTGGCCCTGGCCTAGCAATGGGCAATGTGTACCTTAACTTAGGCAAAACACCTAAGTTGAGGGTGGTTGTTGTAGGACTGTTAATTGCCTAATGGAAAGTTGGTCTAGAATTTGAATTAGAGCATTTAGCCCTGGTCTAGTTAAGACAATTTGCACTTTGACTTATGGCATCAGCCTAAGTTGAGGATGGTTGATGCTTGTATAAAAAATAAAAAGGGAGGGAGAGGCTCTATTATGGTAAAGAATGAATGAATGAGAAAAGGGTAAGTGAGCTAGCAAAGTAATAACCTTGGTAAGAAGAATTGTTGTGTAGGCAAAGAGAGTTAAAGCATAGTTTTTAGTCACTTTTGCCTAAAATTTCCTCCTAACCTAGCCTGATACCTCTGAACTAGCCTAGAAAAGACTTGTTTGATCTTGGAACTCAGCTATAGGGGGCATTGGATGATAAGGGCAAGCTTATGGGAGCATGTACAATGTTTGAAACTTCTTTGATGAGTGAGAGGGTTGTGATTTGTATCCACAAAAGATATTGAGTGGTGGATCTCCTTGACTGTGAGGGCAACTTGAGTCATACTTAATTTGGCTAATCTCTGTAGACACTTGTATTCATGTTGTGTAGATGAATTGAATTTGAAACAATGCTGGTTATAAACTCTGACATGTTAAACCATAAGATTTAGATGACAAGTTAATTGTTGTGTGAGAATTGGTTCAGTGGTAAATGCCCATCATTGTATTGTTCAAATTAGCAATTTGATGCTGAATTGCTTGAGGATAAGTAATGATCTTAGGTTGAGGGTGTTGATGTTCCGGCTTTTGACGAAATATTTTTCATCTTTTTTTTAGGAAAATTGCATGTTTCCAAGAAACCAAGGTTACTTTTAATGCTGGTTTTTAGTGTTTCAAGGTAAGGAGCTGACTTAAGGAAAAGACTCAGTAAATTTGTATAAAAAACACTTTTGATGTTCAAAATGGTGGACAGTCAGTTTTGCGATGGACCACCAACTCAATCGTCAGATCGAGGCAGAACCCATGAACTCTGAAGATCCGGCAACAGTCCATGTCTTAGACCGTCAGTCCTACGATGGACCACCACTTTAACCGTCAGAAATAAACAGGCCTAGGCATTTTTTAAGCTCAGCGACGGCCAACTTGGACAATCAGTCCTGCGATGGATCACCACTCGAGCCATTAGGATTATCCAAAACCTGACTCTCCAGTACCACCGATGACTGTCAAGATGGTGGACCGTCAGCTTAGACACGGACCACCATATAAGCCGTTGGTCTAAACCAAAAGGTGACCATCTAAGATCAGCTGCGACGGACCAAATGGTGGACCGTCAGTCTTACGATGGACCACCACTTTGATCATCACTTTGGACGCGGATTTTATATTATTTGAATTTTAAATTTTTTTATGGGGGTAAATACCCAATTTTAGGTTTTACTATGCCTCTTTTATCCATCTCTTATCATTGGTTAGTGTTTTCCATACTGAAAAATACATTGTTACCTAGTTTTTCTCAAAGATTCATTGGAGATTTGTGGATCTACATTCCTTTATCATATTTTCTATTGAAGATTGAAGAACAACAATTGTGATTTTTGTAAGTAAACTTTGAATTAATTTATGAATAATACAATGCTTTTTTCTTTTTCTTGGTTGGAAATGTGTGGCTAAGCTCCCATAACTAAGGTTATGGGAGCCTTGATGTGAAAAGCTGATTTTGGGTTGTGAATCTAGTAGATTCCCATGAGTAATTGATATTGCGTAAACTCTTCTTCACTTTAATGACTTTTCTTGGTTGCAAACTTGAAAAGTGATCCCAACAACAACACTTGTTCAAATAGGAAAGTGCTTGTCGGGAAAAGAAAGGGTTTACATAAATCTAAAGGCTTTAACCTTTGGATAGAGGGTAGATGCCTTAACCGGATCAACCCATGTGAGATTATAGTTGAATAAGTTCTATGTTCCTTAAGTTTGAAAGAATTACGGGATAAGTTAGTCATCTAGGTTGAGAAACTAATGTCTAAAACCATAGAATTCAATTACTCTTGTAATAAGAATTGTTCATTGGGAATCCAAAATAGGTCACAACCTTAGCTGCTTAAGCATCTTGGTAACCATAACTCTAGTGTAACTTCTCTTATTGAATTACTTTTAGCAATTTGACTTATAGTTGGATTACTTTCTGTGATAAATATTTGAATATAACTGATAAATTAAAATACCCCTCTATTCTGGAACCTTCGATCAACAGTCTAGTAACAACCACAATACTTAGTGAGCACAGTATTCCCTGTGGGATTTGACACCCAACTCAGTTGGGTTCTATATTTGACAGCGACCGCTTACTCTCTCGATAGAGACATGTAATTTAGGCGTATCACTGACACAACCCAAAGCAGGTTCTAGTCGTAACGGGTTTCTCAAGACCAATGGAGACTAGAGACCACCTCTGATAGCCAACCATAACTGTCTTATACCCTATGTTGGATGAATTTTGAACATATAACAAGATAGAACAATAAATAATCAAAGACAATAATAAAAATCCATAACCACAACCATCCAAACATCCCACCGAACGTCCAACCGGTGTCATCCCCAATACCAATACCAATACCAATGCCAAGGCTAACACCAATACCGATACCGCTCATGCCCATCGTAGTCTCACAAAGCCTTTAATCAAAAATAAAGAACATTCATTCGGGACATGTCCCCGACCATAGCCAAAACTAAAGTCCAAGAAATAAACAAAAGTATGAAAATATATCCATAGAATGAAATAAAGTCTTCTGGAGTATGGAAGAACACCACTTTAGTTTGACACGAATGCTGTCCTAGAATCCAAGATCACTGAGCAGGAAGAGTAGTATGGTCGGTTCCTACATTGTGTGGGGATACAACGCCCAAAGATGAGTTAGTGGGTGAACGCTAGCATGTACTTAGGAATAACGATAAAATAACGCCATCATTTAAAACTAGGTAAACAACCAAGTGCATTCACATTCATACATATATATATTCCATGCCGGGAAAGGGAACCGAGTTTAGCATGCATTTAAAACTTTAACTTGGGTTGTGAAGTTTGACCATCCTAAAACCACCCATGGGCAATATGGATCCAGTGTTATCCCCTGAATGGTCCCCAGTGTATGTAGCCGCATAAATCGGAGATATCATAGGGGGCGGGGATTCCCGTGTACCCTTCACCCTCCATCATACATATATATAAGTATAACTTAAGGGATTCACGTGTACCCCACAAGTATGTGGTCACCATGACCAACCCTTATGTCGGTAACATAAGTTTCCAGTGTCCATCCATTAGACTCACACTGTCACAGCTAGCTATCACAACCTATAATTATTGCCCAATTAAAACCTTTAGCACATAACCAAACCACCAATTCTAGAGTTTATTACCAAGGCATTATAGAGTGGTATCGTCATACCGATTATAGCTTGCAAGCAATGTTATTAACCAACACTTAGGGGATTCCCATGTACCCCATAAAATTTCAAATCAATCAAAACCATGGCCACCAAAGCCTTCCTAAATTATTTAATTCAATTAAACCATTTAGGGTTCCATTACCATATTATGCAATGCAAGGTTTTCAATAAAAAACAAACTATATGACAACAACATTCTCATTGGCATTTTAACAAACATGTTGAGTGCATATAGTTTCCAAAACCAAAACCAAGAACCAATTAACCATTCCCTTGCAACAAGAAGTTCAAACCAACATTATAACATGGAAAAAACATAAATAGAATATGGAAAAACATCATCCAACTATTAGTAACCAAAACCCCCAACAAATATTTCAAAACCAACACAAACCCACAATAATGCCATAAAAATATTAAGTAAAACATGTTTTTAGTTTGAACTAACAATGAGGGGGGAGTAAAATGCCTTACATACAAAAGAAGACGGAGAGAAACTTCCCTTGAGAGCTTTAATGACCACCTTAAAGAAACCTTAGTCTCTTTTTGAGATAAGAGTTTTAAGAGAGATTTTAGAGTGTTTTGGGAGTGTTTGATTTGGGAATAGTAGGCTAATGAAGTCCTAAGAGTGTTTTAAATATGGGGTCAAGAGAATTTAAGAGGAGAAATATCTAGAATACCCCCAACTTAAACTGTAAAAATTCTCACAGGTGGGTACAGTTCGACCCTCCACTCGTACCCACATCATACGAAAGTACCATCCTATCGTACCCAGAATAGATGGTTAGACATCCAAACAATGTCCACTATATGACTCTTTTTACCTCACTCGTACCCATAACATACAAGTAGTACTCGTAAGTTGTATCCAAGACAGAATCAAAGGGGTTGGACACTAGACAATGTATGACTCTACTATACCACTCGTACCCTATCCTCACATCTTATAGTGAGACCCTCGTACTCAAAGCCAAGTCAAGCCTCTTAGTTTTAGATTAAGTGAAGGACCAACCCAACAAACATCACCAACCATACAACACGTACCACCAAACCAAAACCACAATAGAAACTTGACCACCAAATATTGGTCATCCTACGAGTTGGGCTACCTGACCCTTACCCTGAACATACGAATAGTATGGTATGTCGTATGATCAACAGAAGGCTCAAACGCACTAAATTTTTCAAGGACTAGAACCCAGGGTATTTCAATTCTGCCCCACTTGGATCATTCATCCCCGAATAATGGAACAAGGTAGTACAAGCATGATTAAGCCCCTAAATATCTCTACCCTTACCTTTAACCAAGTTAGAAAACAAAGATATCAAGGAAGTCAATCTTTCCTATAACAACGTTTGAAAAACAAAGTCGCAATAAAGAACACATACCTTCTGCATGAATTTCCAAAGAAAAAAATAGGAATGGATACTTGGACTTCGTGTCCTCTTCAGCTTTCCATGTAGACTCTTCCACCTTGTGGTTCATCCATAGAAGCTTTACCGAGGCCACATCCTTGGTCCACAACCGACGAACCTGATGATCCATGATCTCAATCGAGATCTCTTCATAAGATAGGGAATCCAAAATACCAATATCCTTGATAGGCACAATTTGTGATGGATTATCAATACATTTCCTCAACATAGAGACTTTGAACACCGGGTGAATAGAGCTCAAACTAGAAGGATATTCCAACTCATATGCAATATTACCAACCCTTCTCAAAACTACATAAGGACCCATATATCAAGGACTAAGCTTCCCATTCATACCAAACCGCATTACTCCCTTCATGGGAGACTCCTTTAAGATCACCTTATCCCCAACCTTAAACTTTAATTCTCTTTACCTCACATTTGCATTGGACTTTTGGAAACTTTGGGAAGCCTTAAGACTATGCCGAATCACCTTCACCATTTCCATAGCTTGGTGAACCAAGTCTGGGCCAAATATATCTGCCTTACCAAGATCGAACCACCCAATAGGAGACCCACATCTCCTACCATACAATGCCTCAAATAGAGCCATCCCAACGGTAGCTATTGTTGTAAGCAAACTCTATAAGAGGTAAGTGCTCAACCCAACTACCACCATAGTCAATCATACAAGCTCGAAGTATATCCTTCAATGTCTAAATAGTTCTCTCTGCTTGCCCAACTGACTGTGGGTAAAAAGCAGTACTCAGACTAACCTTAGTCCCTAACCCTTTCTGAAACGACCGCCAAACACGAGATGAAAATTGTGTACGATGATCAAATATGATGAAATTAGGTACCCCATGAAACTTCACAATCTCTTGAAGGTACAACCTTGCATAATCCTCAGTCGAGAAGTTAGTCCTCTCTGGCAGAAAGTGAGCCAACTTTGTCATCCTATCTATGATGACCCCACTTAATCAAATTGATTTCAAGATCGAGGAAGTCCGGGAACAAAATCCATGTTGGTTATGTCCCACTTCCATTCAGGCAGCTTAATTTCTTGATACAATCCCCCGAGCCCCATGTGCTCAACTTACACTTGTAGACACACCATGCAATTGGCCACAAAATTAGCCACATCCCGCTTCATATTGTTCCACCAATATATTTCCTTGAGGCCATGATACATTTTTGTCTAACTAGGATGAACAATATAGCGCGACTCATGCGCCTCAGCCAAGATCCTTTAACATAAACCATCTACTTTAGGGACACATAACCTCCCTTGGTACCACAAAGTACCATCACCACTAATCTCAAAGGGCATCGCCTTCTGCCCATCTACATCACCCTTAATCATCATCAAGACAGGATCTAATATTTGTTTCTCCTTGATTTCAGCACTAATAGACAACCGCGCCACTTTCTGCACCAATACACCACTATACTAAGAGTACAAGAGGCGAACTCTAAGATTAGACAAATGGTGAATGTCATTCACCAACTCCCATTTCTCCTTACACATATAATATAGACTCCCCATGGATAACCTACTAAGAGTATCAGCAACCACATTAGTTTTACCTAGATGATATTGAAAACTCATGTCATAATTCTTCAGAAGCTCAAGCCACCTTATTTGCCTGAGGTTAAGCTCTTTCTGAGTAAACATATAATGCAGGCTCTTATGATCAGTAAAGATATTCACATGTACTCGATCAAAGTAGTGACGCCAGATTTTTAATGCGAACACCACAACTAACAATTCTAAGTCATGAGTCAGATAATTCCTCTCATGCACCCTAAACTATCTAGAGGCATAATATATCATATTTCCATACTGCATCAGAATGCAACCAAGTCCCACACGGGATGTATCACAATAGACCACAAACCCCTCAGTGCCTTCATGCAAAGTCAAGATAGGAGCCGATGATAACTTATCCTTCAGCTTCTCGAAACTCCCCTCACAAGTATCCAACCACAAGAACTTTACCTTCTTTTGGGTCAACTTAGTTAACAGGGCAGCTATAGTCAAAAAACTCTCCACAAACCTCCTATAGTATCCAGCCAAACCCAAGAAGCTCTGAATATTAATTGGAGTTATGAGTCTAGGCCACTTCTTCACTACTGCAACATGTTATGGATCCACCATGATCCCTTCACTAAAAATGATATAGCCCAAAAAAGTAAAGCGTTCAACCAGAATTTATATTTAAAAAAATTGGCGTACAACTGTTACTTCTTCAGGGTCTATTGTAAATTATGGAGGTGATTCACATGATCCACCTCACTCTTAGAGTACATCAAAATGTCTTTAATAAAAACAATGGCAAACAGATTTAGAAACTAATAAAAGACCCTATTCATCAAATTCATGAATATTGTTGGCGCATTGGTTAATCCGAACAACATCATAAAGAACTCAAAATACCCATATCGGGTTCAGAAGGAAGTCTTAGGGATATCAACCTCCCTATTTTTTAACTAATGATACCCGAATCGAAGATCAATCTTGGAGAAAAATATAACATCCTACAACTTATCAAACAAATCATCTATCCTTGGAAGAGGATACTTATTCTTTACCGTCATCTTATTCAACTTTTAGTAACCAATGCACATCTAAAAGGAACCATCATTCTTACTTGCGAATAACACCAGTGCACCCCATGGGAACACACTAGGACAGATGAAACCCTTATTTTAAAGATCTTTGAGTTGTACTATAAGCTTCTTCAACTCAGCTGGAGTCATTCTATATGGGTGAATAGAAGTAGGACGCATGTCCGGAACTAGATCAATCCCAAACTCAATCTCCCTATCAGGAAAAACACTAGGAAGGTCATCAGGGAAGATATCAGGAAATTCATTCACCACCAGGATGAAATGCAAAGAAGAACCGTCCGAGTTAGAATCCTTGACCCAAACTAAATGATAGAGACACCCCTTGGAGATTAATCTCTAAGTTCCAAGATATGATATGAAACTCCCTTTATTAGCTAGGGAACCACCCTCCTATTCAATAATTGGCTCATTAGGGAATTTAAAGACAACCTTAAAAGTCCAACAGTCTAGAGAAGCATAGCACGAGTGCAACTAATCCATCTCTAATATGATAGCAAATTCCACCATATCTAATTCAATCAGATCCACCAAAGTTTCTGTACTACCAATAGACACAACACATTCCTTATAGACTCTTTTAACAATCACAGATAAAGTATATACGCTGGGTGACCACAGATGAAGCACCTGTCCCTCCCCTCATCACAGAAACCCTGATGTAATCTACCAAAAAAACTATAAGAAGGATATGATATAGTTGACTGG
Organism: Capsicum annuum; assembly: GCF_002878395.1. Lineage (NCBI taxonomy): Eukaryota > Viridiplantae > Streptophyta > Magnoliopsida > Solanales > Solanaceae > Capsicum > Capsicum annuum. Next base: position 133,080,499 of record NC_061122.1, on the reverse strand, counting down.
GACCCACTAGCCTGAGATTGGGCACCCCATTCCTAAGTTGTCGCCACCATAGAAATGCCTATCACCCGACAGCTTTGGGTAGGGAGCACTAGCCATTGAGTAAGACCCAAAATTTCCCCACTTCTTCTTGGTCCACTTCCCGCCATCCCTGTCACTCTGTTGTAGGCCACCACCCTGTGCAGAGAACCTAAACTTCCTGCCCTGCATCTCTCCTATCTCAGCCTACTTTTTCTTCTTTTTCTCTACTTATCGTATGTACATAACCAACTTGTAGATATCTACGTCCTTGATCAACAAGGCAGGTTTACTCTCTAATATCAAATCTCTGGACAATCTGAAATCAAACTTTCTCATTCTAGACCTCATGCTAGAAACCATCTCCTGAGCATACCGAGACAACTAGTGAAACTTCAAGGCATACTTCTTGTTAGACATCTTACCTAGCCTCAGATTAAGAAACCCTTCCACCTTAACTTCCTTCAACTCCTGATGAAAGAAGCGGCCCAGGAAAGCATTAGAAAAATCCTTCGATAGAGATAACTCAACATCGTCACCCCTTGCGTAATCCTATTCCTCATACCACTGGTATGCCACATCCTTCAGCTGGTAGGCGGTAAACTCCACACCCTCTACATTCGTGGCATGCATAACACAAGATCTTTTCCATCTCATCTATAAAACCTTAAGGATCATTCTCTACCTTAACACCAATAAAGGTCGGAGGGTTCAGCCTCATGAACTGGACAACCTTTGTGGCCTCAGAAGATGGAGTAAATGGAATACCACGCCCAGACTGAGTAGCTACCAACTGTTATAACATATGAATGGACTAAATAAACTTAACATTCATTACTCCAGTCTGAAGAGTTTGAGATGGACTAGAGAGAATCAGTAGAACTCTAAAATAATTCAAAATAGGGCCCTTAGATTGGGTATGGACCCCATGAATAGAACGGGTCCTATCAACATTATCCTCAGTTGGGACAGAGGAGTTTACATGAGTTTTAGATCACTGAAAAGGCATGATCTAAAAAGCAAACAAACAGGAATTAGAGGAGAATTCAGGACCTTATACTCTATAGCTTGAAAACAGAACACAAAAAAGTGAGACATTCCTAAATGCCTCATAGCCTCTCCCTTATGAGTGTAGTGCGCTATACACTCTTAAAAGAGACTCTACTGATATGACTTTGTCGACTCCCAAGTGACCATAAACCTAGGGATCTAATACCAATCAGACATAACCCAAATGAGGGCCTAGTTATGTAGGGTTCCTCAATCCCAACTGGGATTGGAGACCACCCCCAATACCAACCCATAACGTACCTTATGTCGGATAAATTTCAAATATATAAAAAGATAGAACAATACATAATCTAAGACAATAATAAAATCCATAACCATAACCATCCAAACATCCAATCGAACATAAAATCGGTGTCAACCCTAATACCAATATCAATGCTAAGGTTGACACCAATACTGACACCGCTCATGCCCATAGTAGTCTCATAAAGCCTCAAACCGAAAACAAAGAACATTCGATCTTGACATGCCCCTGGCCATAGCCAAAACAAAGTCCAAGAAATAAACAAAAGTATGAAAAGATATTCATAGCATGAAATGGAGTCTTTTGGAGTGTGGAAGCTCACCAATTCAGTCTGCGTGAATGTTGTCCCCTAATATAAGGTCACTGAGCAGGAAGAGTAGTATGGCCAGTTCCTACATCGCATAGGGATACAGTTCCTGAATACGGGTTAGCGGGTGAATGCTAGAATGTACTTAGGAATAAGGATTAAAAAATGCCAATATTTAAAACCAAGTAAATAACCAAGTGTATTAACATTCATACATGTATATATTCCATGCAGGAAAAGGGAACTGGGTTTAGCATGCATTTAAAACTTTAACCTTGGTTATGTAACTTGACCATCCTAAAACCACCCATGGGCTATATGGGTCCAGTGTTACCCCATGAATAGGCCCCAATGCGTATAGCCGCACGAACTGGAGATATCATAGGGGGCGGGGATTTCTGTGTACCCTTCGCCCTCCATGATACATATATACAAGTATAACTTAGGGGATTCCTATGTACCTCACAATTATATGGACACCATGACCAACCCTCATGTCGGCAAACACTAGTTTCCAGTGTCCGTACATTGGACTCACACCTTCACGACAAGTATGACAACCCGCCATTATTGACCAATTAAAACCTTTAGCACATAATTAAACCACTAATTCCAGAGTTTATTACCAAGGCATTATGAAGTGGTATCATCATACCGACCATAACTTGCAAGCAATGTCATAAGCCAATACATAGGGGATTCCCATGTACCCATAGAATTTCCAATCAATCAAAACCATGGATACCAAGGCCTTCCCAATTTATTTAATTTAATTAAACAATTTAGGGTTCTATTACCATATTATACAATGCAAGGTTTTCATTAAAAGTCAAACTATGTGACAAAAACATTCTTATTGGCATTACAATAAACATGTTGAGGAAATGTAGTTTCCAAAACCAAAACCAAGAACCAATTAACTATTCCATACAACCACATGTTCAAACCAACATTATAACATGGAAAAAACATAAATAGAACATGGGAAAACATCATTCAACCATTAGTAACCAAAACCCCAAACATATATTCAAAACCAACACAAACCCACAATAATGCCATGAAAAACATTAAGTAAAACATGCTTTTAGTTTAAACTAACAATGAAGGAGGAGTAACATGCCTTAGATTTCAAAGATGATGGAGATAAACCACCCTTGAGAGCCTTAATCGACTACCTTGAAGAAACCCTAGCCTCTTTTTGAACTAAGAGTTTTTAAAAGGTAACATGTCATAATTGCAAACAATCAACCTTTTAACAATCTTGTTCCATTTTACACAATAATTAAAAGAAGATTAGCTCAATATTCATTGTGAAAATAGATAATTAATGTAGAAAATATTTTTACAAAATTTAATACCAATACTTACATCATGCTAATTAAAGACGCAATTATGTATACAATAGAAACTCCAAAATAGATTTATATTAGGGTGTTAAAATGAATCCAAATTGAGTTGGCTCGTTCAACCCGTCCAATATTTAATGGGTATGGTTTAAGATAATCTATTATTGGGTAAATGTCAACCCGTTAAATTTCGATCCATTTTTAAATTGGGTTCAAATGAGCCCAATTCAATCTCCACTTCAACCCATTTAACAGAAAAATAATTTTCTTAATAAAAATAGGGAAAACAAGTAACAATATGACCTCCCGCTCTCAAAATCATCCATCTTACCTCACCTCTACTACACCCTTATCTTATCCCACCCCCACCCCATCTCCATTAAATAAATTATTTTATTCTTAAAAAGTTTTTTATAAATTTTTTATTTCCTCCACCGCACCTTATCCCCATCCCCCTCCCTACCTCAGACCGCCAGCCCCACCCCGCTCCACCCTAAAAATTACCCATCCCCACCCCAAAAGATTAATTTTAAAAAAAAAATCTTTCTTACTGCACGGTCAAAATCCTACCCTTCACTCCAGCATCCCCTACCCCTCTCGAAAAAAATACTTTTTAAAAAATAGCTTTAAAATAAATAAATAAATTTTTTTTATAATAAATAAATAAATATTACCACCCACATCTCCCTACCCCCCGCACCCCCACACACCCCTCCCTTATATAACATACCCGTTCCCCTAAAAAGTAATATTAAAAATGAAATATTTTTTAGAGAAAAAATTACTCTTACCTCAACCCCCATCCTTCGTTAGCCCCTTCACCCCCATACCACACCGCAACCCCACAACCCCACCGCTCTTAATTTTTTAAAAGAATATTTTAAAAAAATTCTTGCCTCTACCCCTATCACCCCCAACCTCCCCCACCTACCCCCACAACATACGCCTTCATCAAAAAATTATTTTTAAAAAAAAAAAATTCACCTCAAGCCCCATCCTAAACCCCACCCTTCCTTCCCCCTACCCCTTGCCCCTCCCAAAAAAATATTTTTTTATTTTAAAAAATATTCATACCCCACCCCAACTTCCTACCACCCACTCAACTTTCCAATCTTATTTAAATTTATATTCTTGAGTTGTGTTTATGAGGAGTAAATATCAATATGTTAATATTATTTAGGCTAAGAGGGTCAAATTGGACGGGTCAAAATCCAACTCAATTTTTAGCCCATTTCAATCCAACTCATTTCAACCCAAACTAAATTTAGACGGATCATGACCCAACTCAATACCTAATTCAACCCATTTAATATTTTTAATCTCAACTCAACCCACTCATTTGACACCTCTAGTCATTTATATACTAAATCTGTCTTCAAGTATTGTCTTGGAGCAACCTGAAAATAATTTTAGTAGATATCCAAAAATGAGTAAATTAAAAAAATACTCCTTCAGTAAACAAAATAGATTTCTTCCACATACAAATAAGGTGAAAAGAAGAAATAGATAGAAGAAAACAAAAAGATTATCCCAAATAACCGGATAAAGACTTAAAACTATGTGGGCCAAAAGTTATTCACAATCAGTTTCTGAAAAATTGTCATGAAAATATATTGTTACAGATAATTAATGGTAGCGAAACAAATTGAAACTAAACATAGAAAGCTTTTTGTTCAATCTCGGTACAACTATTTATTTCCATATCCATAAATTCACATCAAATGTTATTTACAATCTAATGACCCGTTTGGCCATGTGAGATGACATCATGATTTAAAATCATGATATGAAATTATATGAGATTAAATTGAAGTTTTGTTTGGACATCCAATTTGAGATTTTAAGTAATATTTTTTTTTCATAAATAAAAAAATTCATAAGTTGTGAAAACTATCAAAATTGTCTTAATTCTTTATACAATTTTATCAAATAATGAAAAGTTCATAACAAAAATATAATTCATCATTACAAAACTATTCTAAAAAAATCAATATTTATTGATTATATGATAAATTTGGTTAACAATAAATGATAAAGTACGAGTTGATTTAAAGTAATAATAAATTATATAGGCGTTTGGCCATGAAGATTAAAAAAATAGTAGTTGAAGTTGGAGTTGGAGTTGTGTTCGACCATAACTTTTCGAAGAGATTTTTTTAGTTATAAAGGTGAAGTTGAAATTAGAAAAAAAGTGAAAACAACTCCACTTTTTCAAATAGAACTTTAAGTTATGTTCAGAGTTTATGGCCAAACATTATTTTTAATAAAATGAAAACATTTTTTAAAAATAAGTGAATGTTTCTCAAGACGAAATATCACGATTCAAAAGTTGAGGTCATGATGGAATCTACCTGACCCAACATTTAGTAGACAAGTCTATTACACAAAAGAAAAGAAGATCAAAAAGAAGATCAAAAAGTAGTTAACAACAGGAATAAATAAGACTTCTAGAAGGAAGTCAGGTCACCAAATATATAAAATATTGCAATAGTCTGAAATAAATATCATAAAAACCCAAGAAGTAGTATCAAAAGTGTAAGAACATCTAATACAACTTAGAATCTTGAATAATACATAGTCCAACTCCAAAGATATAATAAAGACAACTAGAAGAAGGAGATCTAGCATCTACCCGAACCATGGAGTGAACCAGTACCTTGAGAATCTAATAATCACCACCCAAACTCAACTATTGCCAGTAGTACTCGAGCTAGGATCTACACCAAAAGGGTACAATCATAGGCCAACTAAGCAAATTAAAAAAAAAATAAGTAAAGAAATACCATGAGCAAACTGTAGCTCACACCGTCTCCACTAAAAGTTTTAATATATAAAAAAAAAAATAGAATTAACCATTCACAAAGGTATATAGAAACAGAATTCACATCACTAAAACACATAAAAGGAACACAGAATATGCATATACAAATATAATGCAATAAATGAGGAAGTGAATAGTTGAAATTCATCGCATGACTTTTTGTATACACTTATTGAGTCTTAGTGCTCCCAAAATAGGACCCATGGAGGGTTGGAAACCTGTATACAATCTCAAACATCCACTCATCTCAACAACTTGTTTTCACAGATCAAGGCCATTATAAAAATATCTCATTTTCTTTCAAAATAGTCTTCTTCCATGGTAACAACATCTTATGAATATGTATATGTATGAAATAAGGATTTAATTCTCATAATCAAATCAATATGAAGATAACAAATCCATTCAATACATATATAAATGATCCCAAAAATCAACTCGGTTTGTCAATATTTTATGATATCAGCTCTAGTTTGGCACCATTGAAATATATATACATGTAAGACAACACTAATATCATATCAACCCATAACTTTATGTTACTATCAAGATAAAGGCAAAAAGAATTCTCAAAAAGGTCTATAATATCTATCCAATCCCCCTCATGAGCATCACATTAAGAATAAAGATATTTAAATTCACAAATAAGGTCAATGATGTCAAATAAATCCCCTCACACGAGCAACACACATTATATTATATCACAGGTCAACAACTACAAGAATATAATCCCCCTCACAGTCATACTATAGTAATAATGATCTCAAAAATACAATTCATGTAGTTATTTTTCCAAACTCATAGAATGTTTTACTTATTTATTAACTATCCAACCCATTCTAAAGAAAGTTAAGCCATAACCTACCTTGAATCACTGATTCCAAGTCTAAAGACCTTTAACTCATATCTTTTCCCTTTTGAATAGTCTCAGAATCAACTAAAGCATGCAAAAATAACATCTACCTATTAAAATAAAGCCAATGATATCTATATTGACGATATTTAAGTCGGATCTAAAACAAATTCAGAAAATGGATTCAAAAATAAAAGGGATAAAACTTGAATTTTATTTTAGAAATAAATCACAAGGCTATAGGACTCTAAAGTTTAAGACTCACATGAAAATAAGTTTAAAATGAGGTCCAAATTGAAGAAAAATAAGTTTGAAGCTTTACTGGCAAAATCCTCAAAATTTCACTATAAGTTCAAAACTAAAGGGTGTTTTTGATAATATAATCAATGTAAAGTAATGAAAATAAGATTTTAGAGCTTATCCAAACACAAATGGTATATCAATGTAAAGTAATGAAAATTAGATTTTAGAGCTTATCCAAACACAAATGGAGATGAAAGTCCCAAAAATCCTCTAAACCTGAATCTCAAAAGTCCAAAAATGATGAAAAATATTGAAAAGGGTATATATACAGTAATGGCCACTTAAGCGGTATTATTCTACTAAGGAGGCTACCGCTTAAGCAAAGCCAAGCCTCTAAATCAACAAATGCTTAAGCAGTTCCATATCGCTAAAGCGGTCTTTGGCCACTTAAGCAGTTGTACCAGATATCAGTTGCATTAGTAATTTTGCAAAGTTGTTGATCCACCCCTCAAGATTTATTTAGAATCTCGTGAATATAAACAAACTATGCTACTAGTCTATTTTCAATGTTCTAAACTAAATAAAAAGTCTGATTTGTGAAAAATGATCATTTCAACAAATTAACCCCTAGAACCCATAAAAGTTTATTTAACTAGTTTTCAAATTAAGGGTCAAAACACAAACTATAGGTTTTAGACCTGAACCAACATTGCTACTAACCCAAAAATCGATGTTCAGATCTAATGGAACTTTACAAATTGTCACTCGACACTCAAAATATCAAATATTGAACAAAGTCAACTATAGAACTTCTAAAGTCTCTAAAACCTCAAACTCTTCCAAAACACTCTCAAGTGCATTGGGACTATGCTAAACATACCCACACCCCAAAATCAACATGTAGTAATGTAATACCCTAGGTTATGGCCTCTGAAAATTTATTAACTTTACCGTTACTGCCCAGGCAATGACTCACATAATGAGTAATTATCACACATCAAGAGACGTATTATGCCAATTATAGCTTAACCAGTGATGATTGCCTAGGTTTTTATTTAGATCACGACTATAACCCTATAAGTCATAAGTTGAGGTCATGAGTTATAGGGTGTTACTCATGACCAAAGTAGTGGAGGTGGTCCTGAGTTACTGCCTGGGCTACGAGTCATGGTGATGACTCATGATCAGTCATCATGAGTCGTTACCTAGCCTATAATGACTGAGAGCTATACTTCATGCTTGTTTTCACTAAGTGAATTATGGTTTTTCCCCTTATTTCACTATTCCCATGACTTAAAACCCTTTCATTGGCCTTATTCTCACTTTTTAACAAAACAAATACACTACTCTTCCTCTCATATTCCCCAATCAAGAGCAAGGCTAGGGTTTCTAAGAATTAAGCACCTAGGGTTCAAATTATGGTTTTTTATTTAAATTATTGGTACTTTTAGGAATGTATATATTCCCTAAATCATTTTTATACATGTAGTTTAATTGTTATCTATGTGGTTTTAATTGTTGGGTTTTGAATATGGGTTAAGAGGTTTGGAATGGTTGTCATACAAATTGATTTACCCATGATTTTGACCTTGTTATTTATGTGTTATCTTGTGGTTTTGAATTAAAACAAATGCATGGGTGGGTAAATTGGAATGGAAAATATGGGTTTCCCCAAAATTTATGGTTTAATGGTTTGGAAATCACTTTACCCTTAACCCAACTTGTAAAATTAGTTTTGAATATAGAAATACACATAGTTTAACTCACTTTGGAACCTTGCATTGCTTAAAAGGTTAAAGAAAATTAAAAATGATTTTTGGAATGCCTTGGTGTCCTTGGATTGGTTTTCAATCGGAAACTTTGGGGTCAATTTGGCTAATTGGTTTTGGAATGGCATAATGGAATTGGATTGCAAGCTTAAGTTCAATTGGTGTGAAGATACCATTTGGTAAATGCCTTAATGACGACTCCTTGATTTAATGGATAAAAATGTGTAAATGGTTTTAAATTGGAAACCACGTTTATCGATGTGATGGTCTTTATGACCATATGCATAGTTCATATACTATATATATATATATTGGGAATGGTTAGAGCCTCGATGGCTTTGGCCCTTCCTCAAATTTTTCCTGATTCGTGTGGCTAACACGTTGGGACCCTTTCAGTAGGGAGAGCTAAACCAATATAGCTCATGGTTTCTCTTAGAACGGTTAGAGCTACACAGTCCAGGTTAATTATTTTTGAATCTCATTCTAAACTTTTTTCCGTATCTCGGCATCTTATATATATGTATATGAATGTGTGCATATAGATTTTGGATTGATTTGTACTTTTTATTATTTTATTCCTTTCCTGAGTTATATGTTAGTGATCATTCTAATAATTATCCCTAAATGCTACATCATTTCATGATGTAGGGTCCTAGGGGTTCTTTGGTTACCTTGTGCAGAGTTAGGTCTGGCTCATTGAATGGTCTACTTTGAAGTGGTGAGACTTCATCTTTTAGAAGGATAGACATTTCACTGCCTTAGTTATGAGTATTAAAATCTCATCGGTTTCTTTTCATATTTTGGATTCCCTTATTGTCCATGGCCTTGGGCATGTCTCAACCTAATAGGATATTTAATTTTTTATTAGAGGCTCTGTGGATAGATTGTGGGTTGGTCATATTTTGAACTCTTACTTCCATTGAGTTACATTAACTATTTTATCTTTATATTTTGGATGTCTTCCGCTGATTATTTGAATTTTGCTCTATTGGACAGGCTATGGGGTGGTGTCTAATCCTTGGTATGTTTGAGAAACCTGTCATGACTAGGCCCTGGTTCAGGTCATGATAATCTTAGTATCAGAGCATAGGTTCAGGGTCTTTGGGTGTACACAAAGTAGTGTGGAGTAGAGTCCCATTTATGGGTGTATAGCATACCACACTTATAAAGGGGTGGCTACAAGGTTTTTAGGAATGTTTTATTTTCTTGTGTTCTAGTTCAGGCTATAAAGTCAGGTGTCCTAAATTTTCCTAACTCCGGCTTACTTACGTTTCAAATTATGCCTCCTCAAGGATCTGATATTCGTAGAAACTCTATTGGACCCTCTGTCTTACTTGAGGATAATGTGGATGGAACTCGCCGTGCTTAAGGAGTGTAGATGCGATATAAGGTCACTGCTCTTAATTGTACTACCCCACATAGAGTTCCATCGGTCCTCACTAGTCCTTCTTAAGATTTCTGGGCTATTAATACTTATGATCAACCACCTCAGAGGGATATCTCTAATGTAGAGTTTTGTTGATCCATTTATTTACTTACTCAGTTGGTGATATCTTAGTCTCATTAGTCAGATCATGTTGGTTATATTGCCCGTTCATCTGAGGTCACTAGGGTTGGCCAGTTCATGAGGTTGAATCCCACAACTTTTATAGGTTCCAAGGTTGAGAAGGATCATTATGTTTTTGTGGACAAAATAGATAAAATATTTAGGGTGATACATGCTACTGATTCTAAGGGTGTGGAGTTTGTTGCATACCATTTGAAGGATGTGTCATATTAGTAGTGTGAAGAGTGGGAGCAATTGAGAGTCGATGATACAGAGCCAGCTTTATGGGATGAGTTTTCGGGTGCCTTTCTTGATTATTTCTTTCCTCAAGAGTTTAGGCAAGCTAAGCTAAGGAGTTTGTCAATTTGAAGTAAGGGAAGATGAGTGTGAATGAGTATGCTTTAAAATTTCATCAGTTGTCTCATTATGCTCCAGAGTTAGTTTCTATGAGGGCGAAGACGATAAAATTTTCTTATGGGTTGTCCTATGACTTGGTTTTGGAGTGTAAAGCTGCAATATTGAACAATGATATAGTCATCTCCATACTTATGGTTTATATACAACAAGTGGTAGATAAAAAGAAAAGACAAGCAGATATGAGAGAGAGGCACAATAAAAGTTTTAGGTATTCAGAGTAGGGTACAAGATAACAAAACAGTGAGAGAAATGGTAGATAGTGGATCAAGAAGAAGACTTGGGGAAATTCTGGTTCATATATTTTGGCTAGTTCTCTCTGCCCTAGGCCATATTGTAACCATTGTTTTTAGACTAGTAGTGGTCCTAAGGCATAGGGTGTCCAGTCTTAGGCTAATGGAGCTTAGTCAGCCCCACCATATTCTTCTTATAGATTTTTTAGTTAGCTTTATCGTGGTTATTATGATGATAGAAGGAACTTGTGCTATAATTATGGTCAGCGTGGATAAATGCAAAGGAACTGTCCCACAGCTAAGATAGCCAATGGGGCTAGTAAGGTTCCAGTCGCCACTTTTTTGGATCTGGTGCCAAAGGGTGAAATGTCTGGTACCAACAAAGGCTGGAATCATCTATATGTTCTTGTTACCCATCTGGAATTTGAGGTATCTCATGATGTTGTTACCGGTACGTTACAACTTTTCTCTCGAGATGTGTATTATTTTCTTAATCCAATGTCTACCCTTTATTATATGACCCTTTATGTGGCTGTGAATTTTGGTTTTGGTCCCGAAAGTATTTCTAACCCCTTTTTTATGTCTACTCTTATGGATGATTCTATAGTTACTAGAAGGATATATAGGGGTTGTGTGGTGTCTATCTATCATAAGGAGACATTGTAGATTTGGTAGAGCTTGATATGGTAGTTTTTTATGTAATCTTAGAGATAGATTGGCTTCATTCGTGCTATGCTTCTTTGGATTGTTAGACCCTAAAGGTCAATTTCCAATTTCCTAATAAACCAGTAATTAAATGGGAGGGAAGCTCCTTAGTTCCTAAAGGGAGGTTTATCTCTTATCTTATAGCCCAAAGTTTGATCTCTAAGGGGTGTTTTTATCACCTGGTTTGTGTTAAGGATTCTAGTTCTGAGGGCCACTCTTAGCAATCTATCCTTGTTGTCAATGAGTTTTCTGAAGTGTTTTCCAAAGATCTTCCTAGCATTTCTCTTAATAGGAAAATAGACTTTGGGATTGATTTTCTAGCAGATACCCATCTATCTCTATTCCTCCTTATAGATTGGCTCTGGCTTAATTAAAAAAGCTAAAGGATCAGTTAAATGATCTCCTTGATAAGGGTTTCATTTATCCTAGTATTTCTCTATGGGTTGCTCCCGTGCTTTTTGTGTGTAAGAAAGATGGGTCTCTTTAGATGTGTATAAACTATCGGCAGTTAAATAAGGTTATAGTGAATAATAAATATCCCCTTTATAGGATAGACCAGCTTCAGGGTGCTAGATGTTTTTCTAAGATTGGCCTTTATTCGGGTTATCATTAATTAAATATTCAGGAAATTAATATTCCTAAGACTGCTTGTCAAACCCGATATGGCCATTATGAGTTTTTGGTTATGTCATGGGGGTTGACTAATGCCCCGACTGAATGAATTGGGTATTTAGGTAGTTTTTGCATTTATTTGTGATTGTTTTCATTGATGACATTTTGATTTATTCTAAGAGTGAGGAGGATCAGGCCAATCACCTTTGAATTGTGTTATAGACTCTTAAGGATCAGAGGTTGTATGCTAAATTTTCTAAGTGTATGTTTTGGCTGAATGCTATAACTTTTCTTGGGAATGTGGTGGCATCTAGTGAGGGGATCAAGGTGGACCCACAGAAAGTGGAGGCGGTTAAGAAATAGCCTAGACCCATGACTCCAACTAGTATTCGGAGCTTCCTTGACTTGGTTGGGTATTATAGAAGGTTTGTAGAGAGCTTCTATTCTATTGCTTCTCCACTGATAAAATTAACTCAGCAGAAGGTTAAGTTCTTATGGTTTAATATTTTTGAGGGTATAATTGAGAAGTTGAAGAATAATTTAACTTTTTCTCTAGTTTTGACCCTGCCCAAGGGTACTGAGGATTTTGTTGCATATTGTGATGTATCTCGTATGGGACTAGGTTGTGTTCTTATGCAACATAGTAAGTTTATGGCCTATGCTTCCAAGAAGCTTAAGATTCATACTAGGAATTATCCAGCTCATGATTTAGAGTTGGCGGCTAGGGTTTTTGCCTTGAAGATTTGGCGTCATTATTTGTATGGGGTGTATATGGATATCTTTTCAGATCATAAAAATTAGCAGTATGTATTTACTTAGAAGGAGTTGAATCTTAGGAAGAGATGGTTGTTTGAATTGCTTAAGGATTATGATATAAGTCCCTACTACCATCCAAGTAAAACTAATATGTTTAATGATGATCTAAGTAGGTTTTCCATGGGGAGCTTATCTCATGTGGATGAGGAAAAGAGGGGATAGATAAAGGATATTCACCGGTTAACTAACTTGAGAGTTCGTCTTTTAGATTTCGAGGATAAAAGGCTAATTATTCAAGAGGTAGATAAATCATATCTTGGTGTTAAGGTAGAGGAGAAGCAGGCTTAGGATACCATGCTTATGCAGATTAGGGATAATGTGGGTCAGCCAAAGGTTATGGCTTTTGAGTTAGGTGAGAAAGTATTTTGAGGTACTCAGGTAGGTTGTGCATTCCTGATTTTTATGGGCTACGAAAAAAGATCTTTACTAAGGCTCATGAGTCTAGGTACATAGTGTATTTGGTTCACCAAAGATATACCATGACTTAAAGAAAATCTATTCGTAGAGCAATAAGATGGATGTGGCAAATTTTGTGGCCAATCATATGGTCAATCAGTAGGTAAAAGTTGAACACTTGAGCCCTGGTGAGATGTCTCAAGAGATAGAGTTGCCTAAGTAAAAGTAGGAGATGATCAATATGTATATCATTATGGGTATTCCACAGTCTCATAATCAGATTAATTCGATTTGGGTCATTATGGATAGGATGACTAAGTGGTCTCGCTTCTTGCCTGTAAGGAGTAACTACTCTAGAGTATTATGCTAAGTTGTTCATTCAGGAGATTGTCAAGCTGCATGGAGTGCTGATTTTCACCATTTTAGATCGAGATAAAGTCCAAATGTCCTTTCTTGTTCCCCACATTAGATGAAAATAGTTAAGGTATGATCTTCATTTTCCCTATCATGGTATTTCTAAATTATCATTTTAAGTATGTGTGCGTTCTTCCTTATTATCATGCTAATGGGTGTCTGGACTCCTTATTTGATGATGAATGATCCTTGGGGCTAATGTAATACCACAGTTTTTGGCCTCTAAAAATTTTTTACCTTTTCCATCTCTACCCAAGAAATGGCTCACACGATGAGTCATTATCACTCATCACGAATCGTATTATTCCAATCATATCTTAACCTGTCAGGATTGTTGAGGTTTCTATTTAGATTACAACTATGACCCTACGAGTCATAAGGTGAGGTCACAAGTCGTAGGGTGTGACTCGTAACCAAACCAGTGGAGGTGGTTTTGAGTTACTACCCAGGCTACGAGTCATGGTGATGACTAGTGACCAGTCATAATGAGTTGTTACTTGACCCGCAATGACTGGGAGTTATATTTCTTACTTGTTTTCATTAAGGTCATTGTGATCCTTTCCCCTTAGTCCTCTATTCCCACGACTTAAAACCCTTCCATTGGACTTATTTTCACTTCTTAACAAAACAAATACACTATTTTTTCTCTTAAATTCCCCAATTAAGAGCAAGGCTAGGGTTTCTAAGAATTAAGCTCCTAGGGTTCAAATTGTGGTTTCTTCTCCAAATTCTTGGTATTTTCGGGCATCTACCTCTTTCCAAAATTATTTTTATACAAAGCATGTGTTTAATTATTATCCATGTGGTTTTAATTGTGGGGTTTTGAATGTGGGTTGAGAGGTTTGGAATGGTTATTATATGAATTGATTTCTCCATGGTTTTGACTTAGTTATTCATATGTTAAATTGTGGTTTTGAATTAAACAAATATATGGGTGGGGAATTAGAATGGGGACATGGGTTTCCCCAAGATTTATGGTTTAGTGGTTTGGAATTGGATTTACCCTCAACCCAACTTATGAAATAGGTTTTGAATATAGAAATACACATGGTTTAACTCACTTTGGAACCTTGCATTGAATAAAAGGTTAATGGAACTTAAAATGGTTTTTGGAAGGACTTGGTGGCCATGGATTGGTTTTTAATTGGAAAATTTGGAATAAATTTGTCTAGTTGGTTTTTGAATGGCATAATGGAATTGACTTGTGAGTTTAACTTCAATTGGTATGAAGATACCATTTGGTAAATGCCTTAATGGATAACTCCTTGGTTTAATATATATAAATGTGTAAATGGTTTTAAATTAGGCTTTAAAGGGGTTGTGTAGCTCGTCGTGGAAGGTGGAGGTCCATGGGGATCGATACTGGAAACCACATTTGCTAGCGTGGGGGTCTTGGTGACCGTGTGCAGAGTTCACATATTATATATATATATATATATATATATATATTAGAAATGGTTGGATACTTGGTGGCTTTGGTCCTTCCTCAAATTTTTCATAGTTTGTGTGGCTAACATGCGTTGGGACCCTTTTAGAAAGGAAGTTGAACCATATAGCCCGTGGGTGCCATTAGGACGGTTAGAGCTACACAGTCCAGGTTAATGGTTTTTAAATTTCATGCTAAACCTTTCTCCCTATCCCAGCATCTTATATATGTATATGAATGTGTTCATATGGTTTTTGGACTAATTTGTACTTGGTATTATTTTATCCCTTCCCTGAGTTACATGTTAATGCTTATCCTATTAACCATCCCTAGACGTTACATCGCTTCATGATGTAGGGTCCTAGGGGTTCTTTGGTTACCTTATGTAGAATTAGGTGATTTTGGTTCGTTGGTTGGTCTACTTTGAAGTGGTCAGCCTCTATTTTCTGGAAGGTCGGACATTTCACTGCTTTCGTTATGAGTACCAAAATTTCCATTAGTTTCTTTTCATATTTTGGATTCTATTTTTGGCCATGGTCGGGGGGCATGTCCTGACCTAATATAACATTCAGTTTTTTTAGTGGCTTTGTGGACAGATTATGGGTTGGTCGTTATTTTGAACTCTTAGTTTTGTTGAGTTACATTAACTATTTTATCTTTATATTATGGATGTCTTTCGTTGTTTATTTGGATTTTACTCGGTTAGATAGGTTATGGGGGTTGTCACTAATCCTTGGTGGTCTTGAGATATCTGTCATGACTAGGCTCTGGCTCGAATCGTGACAAGTAACTATAGGGAAGGACAAAATGATCAAACCACATGCAAAATAAAATTTCACAAATAAAGTCATTACAGTATCCTCCACTAAAACTATAGTTTGTCCTCGTACAAAAAGGTGAAGAAAGTACCTAAATTGTTAAAGAGATGGGGATAACTACTACACATCTCGAACTCGGCTTCCTAAGTTTCCTCCTCTATAGGGTGGTGTCTCCACTGATCATTAGCCTTAGGAATATCTCTAGATCACAATTGTATAACATCCTTAGCTAAAATGTAAAATGGCTCCTCTCAAAGGTCAACCTCTCATCTAACTAAACTGAATCCCAGCGAAGAATGTGAGACTCGTCTGGAATATAGCGTTGAAGCATAGATACATAAAAGACTAGATGAACGGCTAAAAAGTCTTGAGGAAAGTCTAACTAATAAGCTACCTCACCAACTATCTAAAGGATCTTAAATGGTTCGACATATCAAGGTTTGAGCTTGCCCCTTTTCCCAAACCTCATCACGTCTTTCATAGGCGACACTCAGAGGAAAACTCATTCACTAGTACCAAAATTCAAGGCATAAATTTTGCCGTCAACATAACTCTTCTGCCTACTCTAGGCTGGCCAAAGACTATCCTAAATCCGTCAAACTCTATCCAAAGACACACCGAGCCAGCCATTTCCATGAAGCTAGACTATGAAATATTAAACCAACCAACCAGAGTTTGACAATGCCTACCATAAAATTCCTCAAAATGTGCCATATCGATACTCGAATGATAGATCATATTATAAGAAAACTACGTTAAGCTAAATGTTACTCCCACTAACCTTTGAAGTCCATAACATATGCGCTGAGCATATCCTCCAACACTTGAATTATCTAGCTTGACTTATCATTGATCTGGGGTGGAAAGTTGTGCTAAGGTCAACCTGAGTATCCAACTCCTCTTGAAACGTCCTATAAAATCTAGGAGTGAACACTGACCCTCTATCTAAAATAATAGACACAGGCATAGATACGAGCTAACCTTTCAAAACTAAAGGAAATCTGAATGGGGACAAAATATGCCAAATTGGTCAATTGATCTAAGCTGACCAAAATACTGTTACAACCACAAGAAGTATGGTACAACCCACTAACAAAGTCCATAATGATTTTCTCTAACTTCTACTCGAGAATGGATAAACTCTAAAGCAAACCACCCTGCATTAGATACTCGACATTCACTTGCTAACAAGACAAAAGAACTACAAAGTCTGCTACATCCTTCTTCATACTACCCCACCAGTAATGCTACTTTAAATTATAATACTGAAACACATTGGCTTTGAACCCTTAGAAAAATTCTCTCATATGAAGTTTCTGGGCAAGGTACGACTCATGGGTACTAGTCATACCCTAGGATACAGTTTAGTGTCCTCTCACTGATATGTTATGCAGTGTAGTGGGGTTTACATTCTATCTAAGTTATGGTTTAGCATCTTCCAATTTGTATAATAGGGTACTAGTCGTATGATGTGTTAAGCTTAGTCTAGTGGACACTATCTTAGGTATGGTTTGTATGGTACTACTCGTACCTTAGGATACAAATTATGCATGCATGGTCGTATATTGGGAAGATTAGAGGTCCATAGTGAGTCCTATTGTATGATTTAGGCTCCCACTCATACCCTAGGGTATGGGTCAAGGGGGTGAGTCGTACCCTCCTAGCTGTAACTTTTACCTTTTAAGCAGAGGGTACTTTAGACATTTCCCACCCCTAAACCCTTATGAACCACAAAACATAACCTTATTTAGACCTTTATTCTTCGCATACACATGATTAAAACATTATAAAACACTCTTCAAAAACTTCTCTAACAAGATTGGGGTTAGGGTTCATCAAGAAGGCCATCTAGGAACTTAGAGACCAACAATCTCATTGTGAATCTTTGTGTATAAGGCATGTGACTCTTTCTTTTTTGTTATTTCAACAATGATTTGATTCTTGAATGGTGGGTTTTGAAATAAAATGTTAAGTGTTTTGATGCATAGTGATGGGTATTGATTCCTCTTGTTCAAACTTGTGTTTACACATGATTTTGGTGATGGTTCGCATACGCGGATGCTTGTTGATGGTGGTTTACCAAATAAGTTGTCAGTAACCTAAATCTTGAGGGTTTTTTCTTACCTTTTGGTCATGGTAAATGTATTCCCTTAAGGTATTTGTGAAAATGTCTAAGATAAATAACTATAGATTAATAGTGTTTTGAACTAAGGTAATGGATTAATGAGTAAAGATGCTTGGTAAATTACTTTGTAAAGGTCTTGTCGACTATGTAAAGAGTCAATTGGTAACCTTGGTGGTTTGATTTGTTAAATGGGGTTAAAGTCCCTAAACTTGAAATTGAATTGTGTTTGAACTAAAGTTGGGTATATGAATGTTAATGAAGAATGAATGGTGTTGTATAGGTCTTGATGACAATAAATTGATTTGAATGATGTTGGGAACTAAGGCACTAGCCTATTAATGTGATTAATTATTAAATAGTTCATGAAGACCTTGTGGTCATGTGTGGTGTTGAATAGCAGGCTTGATGGCTTAAATTGGCTAAATGGGTTAAAGCCGCTGAGTGTTGAATTGAATGGATGTTAATGCATGGACAAAAGGTTAGATTCCTAATGTTGAATAATAGTGGTCACTAAGGCTTGAGCTTAGAGTCCCTTGCCAAAGAAAACTGGTTGAGGTTAGAGTCCATTGCTTAATAAAATGGCTTGAGGTTAGAGTCCCGTGACTAATAATATAGCTTGAGCTTAGAGTCCCTTGCCTAATATGATTGGGGAGTTTAATCCCTCTAACTATAAGGATGGAAGATTAGAGTCCTTCGCTTTATGTTTTATGATTAGATGTTCGAGATGCATGTAAAACCCTTGTTCCTTTTCCCAATACTTGATGTATATATATATGTGTCTATGTATATAAATGTGGTTGCTTATGATTGTTTGACTTGGATTTGAATAATGGCACTATTTTATCCTTGCCCTTGCTTATGTCCCTACATGACACAAGGGTCGGTACTTCTTCTTCTTTTCCTATGCAGCCAGGTGTTCGAGCGATTCATGTGTTGACTTTGAAGTAGTGAGCTTCCATACTTATAAAGGCATACATTTCATGGTCTTTCTATCTTATGTGATAGACTTTTTTAGATTTGTTCTTGGGTATTGTTAGGGGGTATGTCCTGGCATATTTAGACATCGGATTTGAAGAAGATTTGTGAATGACTGTGGACTTGGGTATGTTGATTGGTATGATGACATGAATAGAATGATTAGACATTCTTAAGTTATGTTTACTAATTTTGTTTCTGATATCTTGATTATACACTTGGAGTTCATCCAACACTTATGGATTGATGTGATAGTTTGGTTAAGTTGATGGGGTGATCTATGGCCCTTGTTGGGCTCGAGATGCCCATACGATAAGGAACGATTTTGGTTCATGTCAAATTGGTATAAGAGCCAGTTTCATGGTCAATTGGGTATCCACAAAGATATGTAAAGTAGTTTTTTTATGGGTGTATAGGAATTTAGGAATGTTTCACCTTCTTGTTATCTTGTTTTGAGCTATAGAGTTTAAGGTCTTAGATCCTTCTAATTTTTGTTTGCTCGTCTTTCAAATCATGCCTCTAAGAAGATCTGAAGTTCCTGTAAACCTTTCTGTCCCAATTAGGGACAATGTTGATGGGACTCACTCTACTTATGGAGTTAATCTTGATCTAGGGGTCCGATACCTGATGGTCCGAGAGTTCCACCAGTTTCTTCTAGTCCTCCTCAATTTCCTCAGGATGATGTGGTGAATGCTGAGATTCATCAATTGATTCATATAATTTCTCAATTAGTAACTTCTCAAGCTGAACGTGGTGTATCTGTTACTCTATCTTCTGAGGCCATAATGGTTGGCTAGATTATGTGGTTGAGTCCATCGACCTTTATCAGTGTAAAGTTGGAGAAAGATTCGCAAAGTTTTCTGGATGAGATGGAAAAAAATTTTAGAGTTATGCATGCCACTAATGTAGAAGGGTGGGTTTGCGGCCTATTAGTTGAAGGATATGGCGTAACAATGGTACGAGGAGTGGGAAGGGACAAGGGGTGATGTTAATGAGTCATCCTTATGGGAGGATTTCACTAATTTATTTCTGGACCACGTCTTTCCTTAAGGGTTGAGGGAAGAAAAGGCAGAGGTGTTTGTTAATCTGAAGCAAGAAAGGATTACAGTCAAGGAGTATGCCTTAAAATTACCTCAGTTGTCTAGGTATGCTCTGAAGATGGTGTCAGATATAAGGGCTAAAATAAGGAAGTTCACCTTAGAATTTTCTTATGAGTTGGTCCTTGAAAGCAAGGCAACTTTATTGATCAAAGACATGGACATCTCTAGATTGGTTGTGTATATGAAATAAGTGGAGGAAGAGAAAAGGAAACAGGTTGAGTTTAGTGAAAGGCAAGAGAAGAGGTTTAGGCCTTCTAAGCAAAGTGATAGAGATGGTGGTAAGTGTCCAAGAAAAAAGTGGGGGAGTTTCAATTCTCTCTCATCAGCTAGTGCTTTTTACCCAAAGCCATTAGGTGATCATTAGTCTCAGTTTGATGGTGGATTTAGAGAACAGGGTGCCTAATTTCAAGATAGTGGGCCTCAATCGGCTCTATCCTACCCTTCTCGTAGATTCTGTGGCCAGTATCATCATCGTTAGTATGAGAAGGAGAGGGATAGATGTTTTACATATGGTTAAATTAGGAACATACAGCGAGAGTGCTCCTCTCTAGTGAGTTCTTGGTCCAACAGGGCCCCTATTTCTACTTCATCTACTCGTGCATCGAAGGGTTCTGCTTCTGCTTTTATTTTTAGTACTGACACTGAACGGAATTGCTTGTATGCTCTTGCATCTTAAAAGGATTCTGAGGCATCTCCCGATATGGTTATGTGTATGTTAAAACTTTTGTCCCATGATGTATATTATTTACTTGACCCTGGGTCCACTCTGTCTTATGTGACCACTTTTGTGGTTGTTCATTTTGATTTTGGTTTTGAGTGTTTTTCAATTTTTATTTTATTTTTTACCCCAATATGATACTTTATGGTTGTTAAGTGAGTCTATAGGAGGTGTGGTATTTGTTAGTGGTAGAGAAACCTTTGTATACTTGATAGTGTTTGACATGGTTGACTTTGATATTATATTGGGGATGGATTGGTTGCATTCGTTCTATGCTTCCTTAGATTATCAGACTCATATGGTCATGTTTAAATTCCTTAATGAGCCAGTCATTTTATGGGAAGGGGGTTCTTTAGTGCCTAAGGAGAGGTTCATCTCATATTTTAGAGACTGAAAGTTGATCTATAAAGGGTGTTTGCATCATTTGGTCTGAGCCAAAGATTCTAACACGGAAGGTCCTTCTCTAGAATCCATCCCTGTGGTTAGTGAGTTTCCCGAGGACTTTCCTGATAACCTTCCTGCTATTTCTCCTAATAAGGAAATTACTTTTGGGATTGATCTTATTCTAGATACTCTTCCAATTTCCATCCCTCCATATAGAATGGCTTAGACTGAGTTGAAAAAGCTCAAGGAGTAATTGAAGGATCTCTTAAATAAAGGTTTTATCCATCCTAGTGTGTCTCCATAGGTGCTCCCGTATTGTTTGTGCATAAGAAGGATGGTTCCCTTCAAATGTACATTGATTATCGTCAATTAAACTAGGTGACCATAAAGAATAAGTATCCTCTTCCTAGGATCGATGACTTATTTGATCAGCTTTAAGGTGTAAAGTGTTTGTCTAAGATTGATAGTCGGTCGAGTTATCATCGGCTTAAGATTACGGAAGTGGATATCCCTAAGACTGCCTTCAGGACCCGATATGGTCACTATGAATTCCTAGTTATGTCTTTTGGGTTAACCAATGCCTCGATGGCATTTATGGACTTGATGAATAGGGTCTTCCATCCATTTCTAGATTTGTTCATTATTGTCTTCATTGATGACATCATGGTGTATTCAAAAAGTTAGGCATATCATATTGATCACCTCCGAGCGGTGTTGCAAACCTTGAAGGATCATCGTTTGTATGCCAAGTTTTCTAACTGTGATTTTTAGTTGAAGGCTATAACTTTCCTTGGTCATGTTATCTCTAGTGAAATAATCGTGGTAGATCCACGAAAGGTTGCGGTGGTTAAGAAGTGGCCTAGACCTGCAACTCTAACTGATATTCGAAGCTTTTTACATCTACCCAGTTACTGTAGGAGATTTATGGGAAGTTTTTCGATGATAGCTACCCCATTAACAAAGTTGACCCAGAAGAAGGTCAAGTTCTTGTGGTCGGGTGAGTGTGAGGGTAGTTTTGAGAAGCTGAAAGATAAATTGACTTCGACTCTAGTTTTGACCTTGCCTGAGGGTAATGATTGATTTGTAGAGTACAATAATGCTTCTAGTATTAGTCTTGGTTATGTATTGATGTAGCCTGGTAGGGTGGTGGCCTATGCTTCTAGGAAATTGCAAATTCATTAGAAGAACTACCCTACTCAGGACTTGGAGTTGTTAACCGTGGTGTTTGCATTGAAGATTTGGTGTCACTATCTCTATGGGGTTCATGTTGATACCTTTTTTAATCATAAGAGCCTTCAATATGTGTTTACTCAGAAGGAGTTGAATCTCAGACAAAGGAGATGGCTTGAGTTGCTAAAAGACTACGATATGAGTCTCCATTACCATCAGGGTAAAGCTAAAGTGGCCGTTGATTCTCTTAGCTGTTTATCTATTAAGAATTTAGCTCATTTGGATGCGGATAGGCAAGAGTTGGTGAAGGACATTCACTATTTGGCTAATCTTGGATTTTGTCTCACGGACTCTGAGGATGGAGGTGTATTTATGCATCTGGTACCATAGTCATCTCTTGTTTAAAGATAAAGGAAAAGCAAATATTGGATCCCAATTTGATAAAGATAAAGAGTAATGTGGGTCAATAAAAGGTTGTCGATTTTATGATTCGTGGCGATGGTATCTTGAGGTGCCAAAGTCGGCTATGCGTTCCCAATATTGATGGATTGAGCGAAAGGATTATAGATGAGGCTCATGGATCTCGATATGCGATTCATCACAGTTCCACAAAGATGAATCATGATCTTAAGGAGCTTTATGGGTGGAATATGAAATGAGATGTGGCTAGCCATGTGGCTGGTGTGTCAATAAGTGAAAGTTGAGCACTTGATACCTGATGGGTTGTATCAAGAGATAGAATTGCCCAAATAGAAGTGGGAAGTGATTAATATAGATTTCATTACCAATCTTCCCCGATCTCGTCATTGATTCTATTTAGGTTATTGTGGATAGAATGACCAAGTCTGCTCATTTCTTGCCAGTGCGGACTAGTTATTCAGTGGAGGATTATGCTAAGTTGTATCTTGCGGAGATTATGAATGTGCATGGTGATTCGATTTCTATTATCTCATATCGTGGTACTCCATTTTCATCTCATTTTTGGAAGTTGTTTCAAAAATATTTGGGAACTAAGGTGTGCCTTAGTACCGTTTTCCACCCGCAGATGGATGGACAAGTAGAGAGGACTATCCAAACATTGGAAGATATGATCTGTGCTTGTGTTATTGATTATGGTGGTAGTTGGTATGACCATTTGCCTTTGATTGAATTCGCCTATAATAATATCTATCATTCTACCATTGGCATGGCTCCTTTTGAGGTGTTGTATGGTAGGAGATGTCGTTCTCTTATTGGGTAGTATGAAGTTGGTGAGGATAAGTTGCTTGGCCCTAATTTGGTTCACCAAGCCTTAGAGAAGGTGAAGGTGATTCGTGATAGGTTAAAAGCCACTTAAAGTCGCCAAAAGTACTATGTGGATCTGAGGCGTAGGGATTTGGAGTTTAATGTTGGCGATTAGGTATTCTTAAAGGTATCTCCCATGAAGGAAGTGATATGGTTTGGAAAGAAGACAAAGCTTAGTCCTCTGTATGTTGGTCCATATTTGATTTTGAAGAGGATTGGTAATATTGCCTATGAGTTGGAGTTTCCCTGTAGTTTGAGCTCCATCCATCCAATATTCCATGTGTCTATGTTAGGGAAATGTATAGGTGACGCTTCGTAGTTGTTCCTTTGAAGGTTATTGGTATTTCAAACTCATTGTCCTTTGAGGAGGTCCCGGTGAGGATCTTGGATTGACAAGTTCACCGGTTGTAAACAAAAGAGGTGGCTTCGGTGAAGGTTCTATAAAGGAACCAAAAGTCCTAGGAAGCTACTTGGGAGGCGAAAGAGGACATGAAGTCCAAGTATTTGCATTTGTTTTTCATTTTTGAAACTCATGCTTGAGGTATGTGTTATCTTCTTAAATTGATTTATTTCTTTGATAGCAATGGGTTCAAGTCCCTAAACTTTGAATTGAGCAAGTGTTTTGATAGACAATGGGTTGGAGTCCCAAAGTCAATTGAATGAATGGTTAATTGATGATGACCATGGCATGTGTCTTATCCTTGTTGTATGTCTTTGTTTTCTAACTTGGTTAAAGGTTAGTTTGTGTGCTATGATGTGTTAAATCATGCTTGTGCTTGTCTTACCCATCATTCGAGGATGAATGATCCTAGTGGGGGAGAATTGAAACACCTTGGCTTTGAACCCTAAGAAAAATTCCCTTAGTTGAAGTTTCTGGCCAAGGTACAACTCATGGGCACAAGTCGTACCCTAATATATAGTTTGGTGTCCTCTCACTCATATGTTAGGTAGCGTAGTGGGGATTATATTCTTTCCAAGGTACGGTTTAGCCTCTCTCAAGTTGTATGATAGGGAATTAGTCGTAAGATGCCAAGCTGTATGATGTGTTAAGCTTGGTCTAGTGGACACTGCCTTGTATGGTGCTACTCGTACCTTAGGATATGAGTTATGCATGAATGGTCAGATGTTGGCTAGATTAGAGGTCCATACTGAGGCCTGGGGTATGAGTTAAGGTACCACTCATACCCTAAGGTATGGGTCAAGGGGGTGAGTCGTACCCTCCTGGGTGCAACTTTCAGCTTTTAAGCTGAGGGAATTTTAGACATTTCTCCTCCCCCCCCCCCTAAAACGTCATTTCCCATGGCATATAACCTTATTTGTCCATTCATTCATCACATATACAATATCAAAACATTCTAAAACACTCTCCAAAAACTTCTCTAACAAGATGGGGCTAGGGTTCATCAAGAAGGCCATCTAGGTGCATGGAGACCAAGAATCTCTTCATGAATTATTGTTCATAAGGCATGTGACTCTTCCCTCTTTTGTTATTTCTCAAATATCATGTGTTTTAAACAATGATTTGATTCTTTAATGGTGGGTTTTGAAATCAAATGTTAAGGGTTTTGATGCATAGTGATGGATATTGTTTACTCTTGTTCAAACTTGTGTTTACACATGCTTTTGGTGATGGTTTGCATACATGGGTGTTTTTTATTATGTTTTAACAAATGGGTCATTATTAACCTTACTCTTGATGGTTTTCACGTACGTTTGGGTCATTGAAGAGGTATGACCTCAAGGGGTTTGTGAAAATGTCTAAGACGAATAACTAGTTATATGTTAATAGTGTTTTGAGCTAAGATAATGGATTAATGAGTAAAGATTCTTGGTAAATGACTTTGTAAAGGTCTTTTAGGCCATGTAAAGAGTCAATTGGTAACCTTGGTGGCTTGATTTGTTAAACGGGGTTAGAGTCCCTAAACTTGAAATTGAAGTATGTTTGAACTAAAGTTGGGTATATGAATGTTAATGAAGAATAAATGGTGTTGGATAGGTCTTGATAACAACAAATTGATTTGAATGGTGTTGGGAACTAAGTCATTGGCCTATTAATATGATTGATTGTTAAATGGTTCATGAAGACCTTATGGTCATGCGTGATATTTAATAGTAGCCTTGATGGCTTGAATTGGCTAAATGGGTTAGATTTCTTGAGGGTTGAATTGAATGGATGTTCATGCATCAACAAAGGGTTAGAGTCCGAATGTCGACTATTAATGATCGCTATGGCTTGAGATTAGAGTCCCTTGCCTAATGAATCGGCTTGAGGTTAGATCCCCTTTCCTAATAAAATGGCTTGAGGTTAGAGTCTCTTGCCCAATAATACGGCTTAAGGTTAGAGTCCCTTGCCTAATGAAATGGCTTGAGGGTAGATTCCCTTGATTAATATGATTCGGAAGTTCAATCACTCTAACTAAAAGGATGGAAGGTTAGAGTCCTCCACTTCATGTTTCATGATTGGATGTTCGAGATGAATACTAAGGCCTTTTTTACTTTCCCGATACTTGATGTATCAATATATATATGTGTGTGCCTATGTATATAAATGTGGTTGCTTATGATGGTTTGACTTGGATTTGAATAATGGCACCATTTTATCCTTTCCCTTGAGTTACATGTTAGCGCTCCAACCCTAACCGTCTTCAGACGCTATATCCCCTTGCGATACAGGGGTCGGAGCTTCTTCTTCTCTCCCTGCGCAGTGACCAGGTGTTCGAGCGACTCATGTGTTAACTTTGAAGTGGTGAGCTTCCATAATTCAGAAGGTATACATTTCATGGTCCGTCTATCTTATATCATAGACTTGTTTTAGATTTGGTTTTTGGCTATTGTCGGGGGCATGTCCAGGCATATTTAGACATCAGATTTATAGAGGCTTTATGGATGACTGTGGACTTGGATATGTTGGTTGGTATGATGGCACTAATGGAATGATTAAACATTCTTAAGAACTGTCCTTCTTCTTCACAAATAAGACAAGAACACCCCAAGGAGATATACTATGTCTAATTGTCACAACCTGAACCTAGGCATGTCCTTGACTGGCATCTCAAGTCCCACATGACCGGAGACCACCCCCTGCACCTAACCAAGCAAACACAACATCTCCAAGGCCGGATTAATTCTGAGCATATAACAAGAGATATAAGAATAATCTTAATGGTACTTAAATTATGTCCATAACCAATGATTGATAACCGGCCAATCAACCTACCAACGTCACCCAAGTCCACAGTAATCCAACAAAGCCTTCTAATAAAAGAATCAAAACTAGTCTTGGTCAGGACATGTTCCCGACTCTGATAGATGACAATCAAAATAATAATGTTAATGATGATGGAAACTCTTAATTCTAGTCTATGATAATAACAAATGAAGTGTCTAAGTCTTTCAAAGAATGGAAGCTCACCACTTCACCTCAATGAATTGATGAACCGAGTTGATCAACCTAACTCTGTATAGGAAAAGTAGAGGTATCTCCAGTGCCTGCACCACGTGGGGATAGAGATTTCGGGGACGGTTAGGAGGATGAACGCTAGCATGTAACTCAGGTATAAGGAAAACATAATATCATGATCAAGAGTTAAAAATCATTCAAAATCAATACACATGAGCAAATTCATATACATATATATATATCGCATGTCGGGATAGGGAACAAGGTTTAACAGGAACTTTGAAAACCTTAACCTGGATTGTATAGCTCAACCATCATAACATAAGAAGGCACCCACGGGATATATGGGCCTAGATCTCCCGCAGCTGGAAGGTCCCTAGTGCGTGTGGCCGCATGAACCAGAGGGTATACATATGCACTATGGGGGACTAGAACCACCAGATATATCAAGGTGACACAAGCACCCATTCATGTAATATATATGGGGGACTCGAACCTCCCAATCATATGATAATAAGAAGGAGGACTCGAACCTCATGGTTATTTAGACCCCCGTGTCAGCAATTACAGTTTCTAGTGTTGGCCCCTTGGGACCTCCACTTTCAGGACTTAAATAAACCATGACACACATTTAGGAATACATTTTTGGTATCGTCATACCAACTACACTTGCAAGGTAACATCAATCATGCCCAACCAATTATCATCACTTGGGGGAATTCACAACCCCCTTGGTTCAATTTAAAAATCATTATACTTCATTAGTTCTTCAGATTATGCAATAATTCAAGAATAGTTCAACATGTAGAGTTTTCATATTTAAAAACCAATTACCCAATTTGGGGTTGAGGTCATAACCACTTCAAAAGTCACAACTTCGGGGAAATCATAATACCTTAGTTTATTCACCATACCCATGCATCAAATTGATTTTTAAAAAAACATTTAAACGTAACCCATTCAAGGACAAACATGAAACATCACATAAACAACAATTATTCAAGACCCTCAACTCATATTTAAAAACCAACATCAATACCATAAGAAAAACACTTTAAAACATATGTTTTTTAACAAATTATAAATTAGGAAAGAGTAACATGCCTGAAATATCCAAGTTTATGGATAGAATTCCATCCTTGAGCCCTTGAGGGACCTACTTCATGAAAACCCTAAGTATGATTGCTTGAGAGACTTGAGAGAGTTTTGAAAGTGTTTGATTACTTTATGAATGAAAAATAACCCCTCTCAAGTATTTTATGAACATAGGATTTTAATTGAGTATGAAGGAAATTGTCCAAAGTGCCCACAATTTAAAAGCTAGAATTTAGTCGTCAGTGACTACGGGTCACTATACGACTCATAGAGACTCATTATGACTCAACACCATTATTCATAGCCAAGATAGTTTCCATGGCACCCACACACTGCTGACCCTATGACTCAACTAGTATAACTCATAATAGGACCCTACGACTCATATGGTCTAGTCGTAGTCAATAGAACCCATTTGGGGTAAACACTAGACACCCTACGATTTGCACCAAACAAATTGTAATGATTCCTTATGACTCTTATTGAGCAACTCGTACTCAGAGAAGAATGTAGTCACACACTTACTATTTAGGTTACGATTCAAGTCTAATGACTCATCAAGACACCCTACGACTCATAGGGTAAGTCGTAGTCAAGGCAGTGAGGATAAAATTTTAGAAATTTTTAAGTACAAAAAAATGTGGGGCGTTACACTAATAAACCCCTTGCTAAATAAATCCTGTAACTGCAACTGCAATTTATTTAACTCATTCAGGGCCATCCTACAGGGAGGAATGAAAATGACTTGGTGCTCGACTCCATATCAATAGTAAAATTAATATCATAATCTAGAGGCATACCTAGAAAATTCATAAGAAACACATCGATGAACTCACAAACAACCTGAATAGAATCTAAATGGGGCAGTGTGGCAACACTAGTATCACAAACATAAGCCAAACAATATAAGCATTCTATTTTCACCATGCGACAAGTACATAGAAAAGATATAACTCCTTTTGAACCTGAATTATGAGTACCCTTTAAGCCATCCTTGGCATGCCCGATGTAGCTAAGGTCATGGTATCGGCATAGTAATCCAAAATAGCATGACAAAAAGCTAACCAATCTTTGTCTAAGATAACATCAGAATCAACCATATTTAGGATAAATAAGTCTACCCAAGTATCACACCCTACAAAGGTAACTACACAAGATCTACACACAATCCACCACTAAAAAATCTTCTATGAGGGTAGAAACATGAAGAAATATTGCAAGATTCTCACAGAAAGCATGAAAACTAAAATCAACATATGTAGACACATAGTAGAATGTTGACCCAGGGTCGAATAACACGAAAACAGATTTGTATCAAACTAGGACGATACCTATAATGAATAAATCAAAGGCTTTTACCTGGGGTTTCCTTGATATAGAATAACACCATACACATTTGATTTAGACTGAGAAACCTCGTAAATACTACCATGATCTCTTTTATCCCAACCTCGAGAACCTCTAGCACCACTTCGACCACTCTATGAACCACCTCTAATTGCAGATATTGAAGTAGGGTAAAGCTAAAGCTAAAAGCTCTACTAGTAGGTCTATACACACATCGGGGATAATCCTTGGCCAAATGGCCAACCTTATCATATACATAGCATCCTCTATGTCATAACTCAATCTGCATAGGCACAGACAAACTAGGACCACTATATTAGCCCAAGAAACTAAAGGTAGAACCTTTACTCATATGATCTGATGTCTGGAAACCTAAAATCATAGAATCTGAAAGTCCGCCAAGTGATCCAAATAAAGTATCTTGAAAACCTCTTCAAAAATATTTTCCTTGGGAGGTGCAACCATTAAATGTACTCTATCAGTGCACCTTCTTAGTGCCTCCTTGAGTAGACTTGGTAATAGACTTGATCAACTTGATATGCTCGATAATGCTTTGAAAAGAATCCCCTGAAATAACCACCTGGGAAGTAACCAACTAATAAGTACCCTCTATACCTTTCAAAAACTTACAAATCCTCTTGGACCTAATGGTGATACCGGCGGCAGAATGTCTAGATAGAGCATAAAAATATTCCTCATACTCAACAATAAATATAAAGTATTGCTCTAAATGATCAAACTTATCTCGTATCTAATCTCTCAAGTTATACGACACTAACCTCTCAAAAAAGACTCAAAAAATTGAGCCCAAGTCATAGTTGGCAAGCCTAATAGCCTACAACTAGATAGAGACCTCTACCAATCCTTGACCCCATCCATCAATGATAGGTAGCATAAGCAACTCATTGAGACTCATAAGATCTAATTTTATGTAACTTCACCTAGCAGTCAATCAAAAACTCATAGGCGTGCTTACCAATCACTACACTAAACTTGGGAGAAGTCACGTGAATAAACCTCTTAAACCTTTTCTTATCATTAGAAGACATCATAGTATGTAAAGCAACTGAGAGAATAGTAAGTCTGATATACAATGAAACCATATGTGGGACTACCATAGATGACGATTGTATCTCTCAAGTAAGAATACCATAATTAGATATTAGTACAAATAGAGAAACATCACTCAAAGTTTGAAGAATATCAGGTACACTCAAAAGAACACCCTTTAAGCCACTTATAAAGTGAATAAATAAATCATGAAGCACTAGGGTATCAACCAAACTATGTGGAACCTGAGTTGGCCCCACACCCTTTGTTTGATAGTCTTCTCTAGAATACTCAACCTCAGGCTCGGGAGAGGCCTTCCTAGTATGTTCTTTGGTTGTAGTAGCTCTTCATTCCCTTTCTCTACCTCTAGGTAGACCATAAGACTTACCTCATCCTCAAACCGAGGCTCCCATCTTGGATGCTGGCTCAATATCTCTAGCATCCCTGGACCTAGTCCTCACCATCTATATAGAAAAAATAAAATACAAGCTTAGAACGTTGGGTATGAATAATCCATATGACAAGGAATCAAATTAGAGAAGTTTGTCCTAAAGATATTTTATATCCTCTCAAAAATAGATATGGATGTCTATGCATCGATTCACGAGACTCTACTAGACATCATGTTCTTACAGTTATTAGATTGGTGAACCTAGCACTCTGATACCAATTTGTCATGATCTAAAACTTTAGGTCATGATGGCATCTACATCAATAAGCCTTTGGTAGAAAAAATAATCACCCAAAAGGAAACAAAATCAAAAAAAGTTAACATCAGTAATAAACAAGACTTTTAGAACGAAGACAAGTCACCAAATGTACAAAATATAGCAAAAATCCAAAATAAATATCATAAAAAACCTAAAGTAGTGTCACAAGTGCAAGAACATCTAATACAACTCATAATCCTCAATAATACATAGTTTATCTCCAAAGAAATAAATAAAGACGACTATAAGGAGGAGATCTGGAATCTTCCCACACCATGGAGTGAATTAGTACCCCATTCCAGATCCATCCAAACTCAACTGCCGCAACTAGTACTCAAGTTAAGACATGCACCAAAAGGGCACGGTAGGGATGAGTACAGTCTACTTGTACTCAGTAGGTATCATATACCGATAGAGCAAAGTAGAAAATAATACAAGTAAATAAATACTATGAGCATATCATTTGTAAATAGAAAAGTTTCAAATTGTAGCTCACACCATCTCTACTAACAATTCTATTATTTAAATAAAATCAATCGAAGCAACCATTCACGAAGGTACATATAAATTGAATTCCCGTAAAAAAAACACATAAAAGGAAAATAGGATATGCAAATGTAAATGTAATACAATGAATGATGAACTGGATAATTGAAAGTCATCGTATGACTTTGTTTATACAACTATTGAGCCTCAATGCTCCTGAAATAGGATCCATGAAGGGTTTGCAACCTGTGTACTATCTCAAAATCTCCACCCACCTCTCCGATTTATATTTACGGATCAAGGTCTATACAAAAATATCTTATTATTTTCAAAATAGTATTCCTCAATGGTATCAATATCTCATGAATATGTGTATATATAAAATAAGGATATAATACTCACAATTAAATTAATATAAAAATAATAAATCTATCCAATACATATATAAGTGAGCCCAAAAATCAACTCAAAAAGTCTTAACATTTTATGATATCAATTCTAGTTTGGCACCATTGAAATAAATATACATGTAAGACATCATTAATGTCATATCAATCCATAACTCGGTGTTTCTATCATAATAACGCCAAAAAATCCACAACAAGGCCTATAATATCTATTCAATCCTCCACACTGGCATCACATCAAGAATAAATATATTTGAATGCACAAATAAGACCAATGATGTCAAATAAAGTCCCCACAGGGGCAACACGTAATATATTATATCATGAGTCAACAACAATAGGAATATAAGCCCCTATATAGGTACACCACAATAATAATAATAATCTCAAAAATATAATTTCCTTAGTTATTTTCTCAAACTCGTAGCATGCATTACATATTTATTAACTATCCAGCCTAGTCTGAAGAAAGTTAAGCCATGACCTATCTCAAAACATTGAAATGCAAATCGTCCTTTAACATGGAGCCTAGTGGTCTCAAAATTTACTGTAACACACAAACATAATATATATACATTAAAATAAAGCTAATGATACTCATATTAACCATATTTAAGTCAGGTCCAGTGCGGATTCAGAAATCGGGTTAAAATATTGAAGGGGTAAAATCAAAATTTTATTTTTGAAATAAGTTCTCCAAGGTTATAGGAGTCTAAAGTTTAAAATCCACATGAAATTGAGTTAAAATGAGATTTAAACCGAAGAAAAACTATTTTTAAGCTTTACTGAAAAAATCCTCAAAATCCCATTTTGAATTCAAGATTAAAGATTTTTTTCAATGATATAATTATTGTAAAGTAATGAAAATAAGGTTTTGAAGCTTACACACTCTTAAATGGTAATAAAACCCCCAAAATTATCCAAACCCAAAGTTCATAGGTCTAAAAATAAAAATCACAACAAAGAGTATATATATAGTGATGGTCACTTAATCGCTAAATAATCACTTAAGCGATGATCGCTTAAGCAGCACTGTATCGCTATAGTGGCTACCACTTAAGTGAAGCAAGGCCCACAAAAGCGGCTACCACTTAATTGGTTCCATGTTGCTAAAGCAGTCTTGAACATTCAAGTGGTTGCACTAGATATCTGTTGCATCAGCAATTTTGCGAAGTTGCAAAGTTGCTGATTAACCCCATGAAATTCATTTAGAATCCCATGAATGTAAACAAAGTATGCTACTAGAATATTTTTGGTGTTCTAGACTCGATGGGCATATTGAGTTTATGAAAAAGGATTATTTTTAATAAATTAACCTCTGAAACCCCTAAAAGCTTATTTAAACTAGTTTCAAATAGACTGTTGAAATGCAAACTACAAGTTTTAAACCTGAATCAACTATGCTACTAACTCAAAACTGACATTCTGAATGTAATAAAACTATCCAAATCTCCATTTGTTACTCAGAATATCAAATATTTTTCAAAGTCAATTATAGGACTTTAAAAGCCTATAAAACCTCAAACTCTCTCAAAATCCTCTTCAAAGGCATTGAGAACTATGCCAACCTCCGTCATACTCCAAAATAAACATGTAACAAGTACGAAGAAGGGAAAATGGTCAAAATGCATAAAAAATCCATAAATCAAGTCGTTACACCAAATAAAGCTATATATTGGTGAGAGTGATGGCAAAATGAAATATAAATGGTTTAATGATTTATAAAAGTAATAATATGAACTATATATTATGTTCGCGTATGAAATAAGTGGTTGATAAATATAAATGATGGGGTTCATTTTATAAAATATAAAATTATGGATTAATTTTTATATTTAAAAGATCTCAAATCATGATTTAAAATTTCAAATCATGTTTTTCGAAGAAATTGGAATTTCATATCATGGCGTTGATTTCATCTCATGATTTCATATCGTAGACATAAAATTGCATGTCCAACGCTTGCCAAAATTTTAAGATCAAAACTCAGTTGTAGCAGTAGCAAAATGAAAAATTGAATTGTATTACAACTTCAAGCAACATGAGAAATTATAGTTAAAGCCAACAACATAAAATTCTTGTAAAAACTAAAAAAAAAAAGTTAATCTACTATAGTCAAGTAAACTCACCTTCAAACTACATATTCAACCAAAATTCTCATAACCACATAACTCGACAGTAGAAATAAGATAGTTTTTAGTTCATCTGGACAACCAACCTGTTTATAGATACGATTGAACAGCTGTACGGACAAATAAGCAACTATGGACATGATTTAGTTTCGTGATTGTTCTTTTGTCATTTCAAATAAATCTTACTAATTACTCCCAAAACTCAAAGAAGAAATTAAACTACTGAAAGACAAGGCCACAGAGCTCCTATAAAAATATTGTTTCATAAAAAGTAAATTGTAAACATAATTATAGGATGTGAAAACAAGTAGAACTAGAATTTACTTCAATTGATTCTTAATTTAAAAGCTTTAGATCTACAAATTAGGTAACTATCAAAAATAGAAATGAGTGGAACCCAATAATTCATATATAAATCTATCAAATATGTCAAAAATTTAGCAAAACACGATGTTCAAATTCTCCAAAGATATACAAGAGATAATAATTTCTCTCATACACACACGTACACTATCACAAAAGAGTGTGAAGGTGATGAAATTTTAGAGATTGCTAAAAGTTGGGAGAAATATCAAAAATCTACCAAAGAGTGATAAAATGAGATGTCTCCAAAGCAAATTAGTAATGAGTGACCCTATTCTTATCGGACTCTTCGCTCTTGACCTCCTCAATGGTAATGACGTACCACTATTCCTTTAAAACCGAGAAAAGATCGTGTTTATCTCCATTTTCTAAGAAACTAAACCCCCTCACTTTTTTCTTTCACCGAACAACTTGTATTCTAATTTTAAATGGTAGAAACAACAATAACAAGCAGATTTTTGACAGAGAATTTAGCTAAATGATGAAGAGAGAAACTCTTAGATTGAAATCTAGGGTCAATTAATACATTGTAGAAATTGAAAAAATAGATAGATGGAGGGATATTATTTTAGCCAAATACAGTCGATACTATTTAGTTTAGCCACAAAAAAAGATTATGAGAATTAATAGACCATACTTGTAAATATTTTTATTAGAATTACAAAGATAACACATTTAAAAGTGTGGCTATACATATAAATAAGTGTTGTCAATTATTTTATGATTTGGAGACGTTTATGACATGTAGCCTTTAATTTTATAGAGCATACTTTAAAAGTGTTGTCAAAGTTTTTGTGGCCAAAAACTCAGTATAAAGTCATACTTAGAAAGAGTTCCCTTAGAAACTTTGGATAACATTTTTTAAGTGTTGTTTAAAATTAGAGAAACCTTAGCTTAAATATGTTGTAGTATCATATTTAAATATATTGAGCTCATTCAGGGGCAAATCGAAGGAAAGGGCTTCAATTTGATTCTTTGATCTTTTGTAATACCCCGTACTTCAACCTAGCTTAAAATCATCCCAAGAATGTTCAAAGACTTACTTTAAAAGATGAATCCATTTTTATACATATGAAACTTTCAAGATTTTAACTTTTTGTTATGTGGGAAATTGGATAAGCTTTCCATCAATACCAAATTTACCCAAATCCAACACCCGGGCGAAGAGTTAGAGTTATTTTAGTAAGACAGTGTGCCAACTGAGCCACCAACGCGTCGCGAAGCATGCCAAAATGGCAATCGTCAAAATCCAGTAAGCCTCTACAATTATGGCGTGTCGTTCCAAGGCTCAATTTTAGAGTTGTCAATTTTCAGTGTACCAACACGATTTCACCGCATCGCGGTGCACTTCCAGTTCACAAATAATATATCAACGCAATTCTACTGCGTCGTACCATCATCCCAGTTCCCAGTTGGCAATTTCTTATGAAACAGCACGATAGTGCCGCATCGCACCAGCCTACTAAATTGGGAAATTTTGACAAAAAATATATATTTCGATCAGGGATAAATTGGTGTTTTCCAAGGTTTTAACACCTCCAGGTGCAGGATTTAATCCCTAAAAATATTTTAAATTATTATTTACTCACTTTTTCCCCAAATCAAGAACATACTGTCCTAAGAAAAAAAACCCTAAATTTCAAGAAATCAAAGCCAATTCCAAGAATCCCTCCAAGAACTTCAAGAAACTTACAATCAAGGTATGTCAAGTGTTGATTCATGGGTCCCTTTAACCCATGAAGCTCAAGAATCTCTTTTAAAAATCCAAAGATTTTTGTATTTATTAATATTCATGATTTAGTTGAATTGAAATTATGTTCATGTTGTTGTTGGGTTTTGATTCTTGTTTTAAATTACATGTTCCAATGATTGATCCTAGTATGTATTGTTTTGCATAATATTCATGAGAAAACCTTCAAATTGCAAGTTGATTTATGAAACCATGATAATTAGATGCATTGATGATAGTATAACCAAAGTATACTCCCCATGTGTTTGATAAAATGCCTAGGTGAAGGAAAAAGTGCTATTATGGTATGTTAATATGAAATCCCCATTCATGTACAAGTTAATGCATGTCAAGTGTTTGATGAAATGCCTTGGTCAATGAATTATGGATATATCTATATAGTCATTGTTGTGCTTTCGAACTTATGCTATGATTTACTATTATACTATCGAGTCCTGGGGTATTTATACCGATAATTTAGCTGTGTACCTAGAGCCAGTGTCAGTTTCATGATAATCTCAGTCACGCCATGATTAGTAGAATTCAGTCAGTTACATGACTTAGGAAAACTCAAATAATCTCATGAACTCATTTAGTTAACAAAATTCAGTAATAATTCATTAGTCCACGAAACTTAGTGAACTCAGTCCAGTTCATCTCAGTATAATCAGTTTAGTGTCTATTCAGTTGGAAGTAGGATTTAGCATCGAGCGAACCCAAGAATGAGGGCACAAGCTAACAGTAGAGGGTGTGACCCCTTAGAAGCAATCCTTGCATTCCAAAACTATGTAGCCAGCATGGGTTGAGACATCAACACTAATAATTGAGG
Source organism: Capsicum annuum (assembly GCF_002878395.1). NCBI lineage: Eukaryota > Viridiplantae > Streptophyta > Magnoliopsida > Solanales > Solanaceae > Capsicum > Capsicum annuum. The sequence continues at coordinate 133,043,143 of NC_061122.1, read as the reverse complement.
GTTGATGAGGTGGATTAACACTGCTAGATGAGGGTTCCACCATTTTTCTTTGGGGACACTTCCAGATGAGGGTCACTCACAGCTTGTCTTTACCTGTGGCGTGGTATTGATACCCTTTCAATTGGGGTTATGAATTAGACCCCAACTCAGTTATAACAGCTTATTAGGGGCATGTCGGTTAGATGACTACTTCCCACAGTCTTAATCTCAGTCTCGATCTTAGTAATAGAACTCAGAAAGTTCTATAGATTTTAGGATTGTTAGATACAGTCACTAAGCTCAGTACAAGACTCAGCTAGTTCTATCAGAATCAAGACTGTCAGTAACAGTCACCCAGTATCAGTTATATCAATTATTAGTAATCCATGTTATTAGTATATTCAGTATTCAGAATCCCTATGTTTCAGTTGCAGTTATGTTTTCATGCATGTATCCTTATGTAGTCATGTTCATGTTCATGTTATCAGTCAGTTATAGTTCATGCATATGAACCCCATGTATTTAGCTTATCTCACTTGTGTACCAGTACATTATCACATACTGACGTATATTTTTCTTTTATGCTATAGTATTTTATACCATAGGTTAGTACACTCAGGTTCCCGATCGTGCTTAGCAGCTTAGGTTTTAGTCAGCAGCAGTAGATTAGTAGTGAGTCCTCATCATTAGAGGATGCTTTATTATTTTAGTATTTCAGTACTTAGTTTACTTTAGCGTTCAAAGTTAGTTGGGGACATATCCCATCAACTCCTTACTTAGACAGTTTAGAGGCTTTCAGACTAGATATTTAGACTTCAGTATTTTCAATTATTTTGGTATTGTTATACCACATTCAGTATTATTATTATTATTTAGTTTTGAACCTTATGGCCTTTCATACTTTTATTCCATATTTGTACAGTATATTATGCAATGCTCAGTTACAAAAGTCATGGATTAGCTTGTGGTCCTTCAGGGTTATGAGCACCGTGTGATATTCTGGGTACCAATTCAGGGCGTTACATCTTTATTACTTTGATTAGACTATATTTGACTCTTTCTCAAAGTGCTTAAGTATTTATTGCTTGTATGGGAGTGATGCAAATGGGGTCCCATACAAATGATGTGACAAACATCTATACAGGACCAATGTATCTTATAGGGTTAAAATGAAATTTTATGGATAGTTTTGATATTCTTCCATTCTTGAGTGTTGTATTATGTTAGTGAAGAGCGGATTAGTAGTTGTATTGAATTTTATAGGATTTGATGTTGATAGTATATCTCTTTATGAGCAAAACTTAAATTATTTGAGCTAGATTGACAAATTTTGAGTTTGTAGACGGTGTTGTTGAGTTGAGTACAACCTTGTGAGCCTGAATTGAAATATTGTGTTGCTTTCATGTTTAATGCATACTAACTCATATTCATCATATGGGACTGTAAAATTGATGTTTTGAGAAATATTAATTTAAAATACCTTACATGTATGTGGAAAAGTATTCCGGATAGGTTTTTATTAATTAACAACTTGCATGTATAATAAGAAAGTATTTCAGATGGATTTTTTAATGACTTTATAAACTTGCATGCCCGATGGAAAAATATTCTGTGTAGATTTCTACTATTTTTTGACTTGCACAATCAATGAAAAGTTATTCCGATTGGAGTTACTTACTCATAGCATATATAAAATTTAATTTACATTCTCGGTAGAAAATTATTCAAGGTGGGTATATCGACCGTCTGAGTCCACTATGAGTCTTAACTAGCCAGATAGAGCATCGGGTGTATACTGTCATACATTGCATCACCTTGAATTCATCTCACTATTTTCATAGAATTGATTTTGTTGTGATTGTATATTGCTATTATGGATGTTGCTATTATACTGGATTGAAAAATAGTGCACTTGTGTTGAATATTTCCCTTATTGTTGAGTTATACCTGCTAGACTTGGTGTGATTTTCTTCAGTGAAGGTTACTTAGTTGTTTGGATGGTTTGCTTAGATAATTCTCTCGATTAGAATTGGTCAATATGCTACTAAGTATAACTGCTTATGTACTCACCCTTATTTTTTTTAATGCCTTATGTGTAGGTATTGAGCCAGTGGTCCCTATTTATTAACTGGTGTAATATTGGTGATTTTTTTAGAGATTCTAAGGCAATAATTATTGCCCCCAGATATACTCAGATTCTCGATCTTCTCCTAGTCTTATGAACTCTTTCATATTTAGACATATTTGAACCTTTTCTTGTAATTTTTGATGATTTAAAGGCTTATACTGTTACTTTTAATTTAGACTATTTCAAGTTATTCTAGGCTTTTTAAATTTATTTCTTCCATTATTATTTTAACTTGGGATCATTTTGGAATAGATTTAGAATTACCTATCATGGTGGGTGTGATAGGTTCCTTCACGGTCTCAATTTTGGATCGTAATAAGTTGGTATCAAAACCCCAAGTTTATTGGTCCCATTAGTACAATTTGAGTTTGGTAGAGTTTTGTGGATATACATAGATGCATCTATTATCTATCTTCCAAATGTTATAGAATTTTAAGAAAATCCCCTTCTTCATTCCTTATCATGTAATAACAACCTAACCTAACTCCAAATCCCTTATTATTCTCTCATAGATGATGAGGACATATTCTATAGTGGTTAAACACTCAAAGCATATGCCTTTGGTATGTAGTAGGGTCAAAGAATGGATAGAGGTAGGGATCAAGCATCGAGGTTAGCTAAGGGCCATACTAGGGTTGCATTTTTAGGTTTAAAAGTTATTCATGATGATCTCTTAGTAGGAACAGAGAGGTTGAGTTCAACACAGATACCTCTATATTTTATTGTTATTTCTTTATTGTAGGATGTCTTAGTACAGGTACTGGTTTTCTTGAGGGGATTGTCCAGGCTTCCAGTTAGCACACTACTTTAAGGCTTTAGACTCTAGATATATAGTTGATAACTATTATAGATTCTCCTAGTTTTGGTGTAATATTGTAGGGTATTACTCCACATTTAGTGACCTTACCTACTATGTCATAGAAGGAGAGATGAGGTTTATAGAGTTCATGAAAGTAGACCTCCATAATTAAATGGGGATTCTAGTAGTGATGCTTATGGGTTTTGGGTTGGTTTCTATGAAAGATTATATGGGCTTGGATTAGTAGGGTCTAATATAGTGGATTTTACTATTTTCAGTTATTTAGACCAGCCAGACAATAGTGGAGGTCTATTGTTGATGGTATAATAGATGAATCACCTCCTTTCATATGGGATTAATCTACTTGAAAGTTCTTAAATATTTATTTAGAGGTGTGAGGGGTGTACGGGCAAGAAGCCCTATAGAATCAGAATGGTAGTGATATATATGGTATAAGTCAAACTTATCATGGTTCTTTTTAGAAGGTGTTAGGCCATGGTGGTCCTTTTGGGTGTTAAGATTTAGCTCACAAAATTCTACTTATTTTAGTTGTTTCACATATAGGGATCTCGAGAATTATAAGAAGGACTTCCCATAATATTAGCATAAGGGTCTAGAGCATAATTTCTATGTGCCAATTAAAGTAGTGGTACCCCCAACTAGGGGTCAGGACAGATCCTAAAGAGGTAAAAGTGTACTATTAGTCAGTTGAAGAGGTGACATGTCTAATTATTATTCTTTTACAAGTGGACACGATGCAGGAGCGTTTGATGTGGTGGTCACCACTATGATTTTGATATACCCTTAATCTCTTTCAGTAACATTTGCTCTTAGATTTGCATTCTTGTATATGTTTTCTTATTTTGTATTGGGTCTTGATATAATATATGGGTTTTATTATTCCTATTCGTATTTCTATCCCAGTAGGTAATTCCTTAATAATGAATCAGATGTACCGATCTCATATTATGACTCTTTGGGATGTGGTAATTGGGTAGGTTTGACTATTATAGTTATGATAGATTTTAGGGTGATTTAGGTATGATGTTCTCGATAGTTATATTGGGTTTTAGTTGTGGATCAATGGTATCATCACCATATTATGATTGTGAAACATTTAAAGAGGTTTACTTGAGGGATATTTATATTTATCAAGAACAAAGGAGTGAATCGATATTAAGATAATGAGCTTGTGGATAAAGAAAGTTTCTAGTGGATTTACTTATATGGAATTATCTGAGAGTGATAGTAGAAATGCACATGCATTATTTAATTATCTTACGAGATTGAATTAGTGCACCTATGGTTTGAGGTAGCATATAGACAACAAGATTAACCTTGTATGATGACGAGGACTACCAATTAAAATTGGGTGAGAATACTTTATGAGGGATTGTGCTTATGATGCATATTGGTTGGAAGAATTTTTTGTTAAGGATTGTAGTAAGGTAACAAAGGTTTTCAGATTTATCATAGTTGTGGTTGGCTTAGTTGTATGGAAAGACTTATTTTTTTCAAACACTTCTCGAGAGGCTTGATTAAATTCAAACTTATAAGGGAAAACGTGATTGGAAAACTAAGAATGAAGTATTAACTATTGATTTAAAAAGTTAAAGGTTCGTTTTAAAGAAATGGGATTTAGGTTTAGAGTGGCATGGTTCCTTGGATCTTGTTTAGGTTATGGCAACTTTATCACTAATATTTCAGTTGAATTGTAAACTACTAAGTATGCTTTAAAAGGAAAGTTTACATACATTCAGTTCAAGTGCAATGATTAGTTTCCATGGTGGATTTGAGTTGAGCAACTAGTGAGGTTTCTATTTCAAGTGGCAGTCGTGGTCCATTTAGTAAGAAAAATATTAGTGCGGTGCTAAGGAGTGTGATGGTATAATATTTATAAGTGCACTATTTGATCATCTTTGTTTTAAATCGGAATTCAAGGCTTGGGGGTAAGGCTAGCTTTATGGTAATGGGCTATGATAGGTATGGATAAATGACGTAGCTATATTTTATGCATGTCGGGTATAGAGGATGTGGATGGACTTGTACATGGGAAAGCACTTTGAATTGTGAAGTTTAGCATTTTGGAATGTTAAAAGGCATAGTGATGTGTTACCCTTGAAGGTTTTGTGTTTAGAGTATGAAGTATTACGTTATGAGCCTTATTTGGAAGGAACATATATGTGAACGAGTTAAGGTAATAGATTTGAGGCTTGGATATTGGGGAGTTTAGGGTGTTTTGAGCTAGGTCATAGGTACGAGTACCAAATTAGAAATTCTAATACATTGCATGATCAGTAGAGGTTGAGAAACGTGAAGAAATAAAACATCATGTGTAGATCCTTGAAATAGAATTAAAGATTTGTGTGGATTTTAGACTTAAACTCGGACACGATAGAAAAAATTAAAATATTTGTTAGTGAAAGGTGGAATGAATTTGCTTAGACCTATGAATGGTCTTAGTAGTGACATTTCTAAGAATTTGGTTTTGGTTTAAGTTTAGGTGATAACCAGTGATATGTGGGTAGTTTGAACTTCTATATTGGGTTGAATTGTTCATGTTATTATAGATTGCTTGCATATGTATTATCAAAGGGGCTTATAATTCTATAGGGTTGGTGAAGACTTTGGGTTGATTGATACTACTTTGTTAATAAAAATTGTATCAGCTATTGTGATGAGTTACACAGATATTTGGTGATGTATATATGGTACATGCTTATGGTATGAAAAATTTTTGGGATGATTCATGATTTTCTCTAAGGATTGGCATAGGAATCTGATTTTTGAATAGTGGTTGATGTATGACATTTGAAGATTTGAATAGAATTAACATTGGTCTTTAGCTCTATTGCATCAGCTCAATGGTACTATCAAACTTGGAATATGCGTTATTTGCCTTGGATAAGGCCAATTCAGATAGAAAGTACTTAAAGTGGGCTTGGAAATAGCAAAGGTCCTTTTAAAGAAAAGGAAGGCATGATTTGGAATTTTGGAGAGTGGCAATGTGTTTCTAAGGGTTATTGGTCTTTTGTTGGTACATTATCGGTACTAGATTTTTTGTTATGATTATCAGTTTGTGGTGCTTGTGATGAGTTTGGGTAAACCAGTCAGGACTATAGTTTTTAATTAATTCAGGTATTCTGTTCAGAGATAGTTCGAATATGAGGAGATTATTTGAGAAAGGTTTGGTTTTTGGATACTAGTGATACAGTAATAAGAAGAGTTTGGGATGAAGGAAGATTTTGTTACTTAGAGTGAATATGCGGTATTGACTAATGCAAATGTGTCTTTGCTTGCAAGTGTATGTCTGAGGTCTTTCATGGGCTTCTTAGCAGGTTGGTCCACTACAGGTTGACCTCCAGCGAAATTATCATCCATGTGTAAGCTCTTGATACCATTCTTACTTTTATGTTAGAGGACTAATGTATTTTTTAGTAGTGCATAATAAAATTTGAATTTTAATGTATTTTAACTATTTTACCCTCTCTGTAGTTTCATATTAATTTTTTGTGGTATTTGGTCAGCACTCAAAGATTCGAGAATTGTACGAGAATTCTATCAGAATCATCAACTCTGAAATATTAATTTTGAATTAGTAACATAGTTGGTTCAAGTTTTAAGGCTTCCTGTGTGATTTTGATCATTTGACGAGATGTTGAAAAGTATGGCCCATGGTTGACTTTAGTCAATATCAGATGAAAATAACCTCTATTGAAAATTCTGACTACACCATTGAGTCTAAAATCTCAAAGTTGGTCTAGAATCCTAATCAGATTATTTTTGTGGGGTTCCAAACTCATTGTGAGGATCAGATCAACGATTTTGTAGCTTGTTTCCTTAGTTTTTGCAGCAATATCTAGTGCAAACCCATTTCTTTTTTGCGATCGCAATGGGTCTTTCATATCCATAAAGGAGGATTTTGTTTGGTCATCGCGAATGCGATGAGAAAGACATTCGCAAAGGGTTACTTAGATGGGTATGGTTTGTGTATTGGCCTAGGTACCACACTTGCGACTGGTGGACTGGACGGATGAAGTACATTATTAGCAGCTTTTAAAATAGTCGTTTTCAAACCCAAACCCCATTTCCTCCATTTTTAAAGTTTAGGAGCTCGATTTGGAGCGATTACACATAAGATTTTGAGATTATGACCGTGGGTGAGTCCCTAATAATACATCCATCATTTCTCCTAACTAATTGATGACTTTACCTTCAAATCTAGGTTTTTCAATTTGGAATTTGGAGATTTCTCTGATAAATTTAAAATTTAATAATTAATGATTTTAAGGTTGATTTCAACTTTACTTTTTAATGAATTTTAGATTTTAACTCCTTGAGTCTTGGATAGAATAGTTATTCAATAAAAATTTTATTTTTCCCTTGCAAGCTTGGGGTTGACTACCGAATTGATGTTTTAAATTCGAATTCAAAATATATCAGTTTAAGTGTCTTTATTTTTTAATAGAGAACTCATATTTGAATAAATTGGACTTGTTTAGGGGCGATTCAAGAAGGAAATGCTTCTATTAAATTCTTTGGACTTTCTTAAGGCAAGTTGAAACTTTTTTTAACTTCTTTTTGAAGTGCTTAAGTGTTTATTGCTAGTATTGGAATTAATGAGAATGAGGGTCCTATATAGATAAGGTAACGAGCATCTATATGGTATCGGTGTATTATAAAGGGTTAATAATGAAAAATTATTGCTAGTTTAGATATTCCTCTATTCTTTAGTGTCATATTGTGTTGTGAAAAGTGAATTAGTGGTTATATTGAACCTTATACATGTTACTATTGATGGTATATCCCTTTATGAGTGAGACTTGAATTATTTGAGCTAGATTGATAAATTTTAAGCTTGTTGCTGGTATGCTAGTGTTGTTGAGTTGAGTATGACTTTGTGAGCATGGATTGGGATATTGTGTTGTTTCTTGTTATTGTGTTTCTTTTTGTTATTATGCTTCAAACATACTCATTCATATTCATAACATAGTACTCCCAAATTGATATTTTGCACAGGATTGATTTGAAATACCTTGCATGCCTATTGAAAAAGTGTTCAAGGTGGATTTTTATGGATTAACAATTTGCATTCCCAATGAAAAAGTATTCCTAGTAGATTTCTACTGACTTTGTAAACTTTCATGCCATATGAAAAGTATTTTGGGTGAATTTCTATTGTTTATAAGTTGTATGCCCGATGAAAATTATTCCGGGTGGATTTACTTACTCATAGCACATATATTTGATCGTAACATTTTAATCTGCATGTCCGAGGAAAAATTATTTTGGGTGAGTATATGGACCTCCCGAGTCCCCTATGCGCCCCAATAAGTGAAATAGAGCAGCGAGTGTATATTGTCATGTATTTCATCACATTGTATTCATCTCACCATTTTCCATATGATTGATTTCATTATGATTGAATATTGTGATTGTGGATATTGATATAATATTAGATTGAAAGATAGTGCACTGATGTAGTGTTGTTTCCTCTATTGTTAATTATATCTACTAGATGGTGCGACTTTCCTGATTGCAGGTTACTTGGTTGTTTCGATGGTTGGGTTAGATGATTCTTTCCACCTCTTTAAATAAGATCGGTCAATGATGTTGCTGAGTACAGGTGATTATGCACTCACCCTTACTTTTTTATTTTGTTTTATGCACTTTAAGTGTAGATACTGAGTCGGTGGTATCCAATCATTGAGCGGTGCAATGTTGGTGATTTTCTTTGAGATTCTAAGGTGACAGTTGTTCGCCTCAAATATACTCGAATCCACTATCTTATCTTAGTCTTATATGTTGTTTCATATTAGACATGTTTGAACCTTTCATATACTTTCTGATGATTTGGAGGTTTGTACTATGACTTCTGGACCTGGAAATGTTGTTTGTTTAGATCGTTTTGAGTTAATTTGGATTTTTATTGTTTACTGTTTTCGCTATTATTTTAACTCAGTGTCATTTTAGGATGGATTTAGGCATACCTATCATGACGGGTGTGATAGGTGTTATCATGGTCTCAATTTTGAGTCATGACAACTTTCATTGAAAAAAAATCACTTCCTTTTTTTCTATTAGCCAAGCAAGCTTATCTTAAAAATAATAATAATAATTTCTCATTTCAAGCAGTAGATGAAGATTAGTCTTCTCGTTTTGTTCATTCTAAGAAGATTGAGCTGTAGTTAAACGTAGTCAACCTAAGACCATCATATAATCTAATTTTGTAACTCAATGTGAATGGAAGAATTGTAAATTAATTCTTACATTAATTGCTATTGCAAGATTTAATTAACTTGTGTTAAACTTTTTTCACCATATAATAGTGAAGTTGTGAAATTATGTTGTTTGTCACATAAACAATACTTACACTTTTCAACTGTGATAGGAAAATCCTATTTTTATTCAATTAAAACAACTTGACTTTATCCACTACTTTAGTGAAGTAGGAAAATTGAAGCGCTTTATCCATCAAATGGATGTAAAATTGCAAACATAATACTTTCTCATTGATTATGTTTCAAAAAAAAAGAAAAAAGATAAAAATTTCAATTACAACGATAAAGTTACCTTGATGGATAGATTTTGTCATTAGAATTGATATTAGAGTGACTTGACTATTATAATAGCTAAAATGTAGTTACTTTAATGTGAAACAAAATAATTTTATGATTTCAATTACCATTATAATCAGTATAATTGTTATTGTTGGTAAGTTTAGTTGAGTTGATGTGACAAGAAAGTTGTTTAATTAATTTGTGTTATATTGAATAAAGTTCAATAATCATAGTGAAAGTAATGATGTGTTTCTACTCTCAAGACAACTTCAACAGTACCTAGCATTTGTCAGAGTATTGGAATGAATTAATTAATAGTATAATATATGCTAAATACTAAGTCCTAATATGAAAAGCATCACTTAAACCATGCATGTTGTCGAAGCGAATTTTTTGTGTAGTAATTGTAGTTTGCTCTTTGTTTGCCATTATCAATTCCAGTTGATTGAGGGAATCACACGGATCATATTCATCTATAATTTGTCAAATCAATGTCAATTATCAGTAACAATATCAAGAAACTTATTAAGGCCTAAGTTGCAAAAGGACCACAAACCATTTGCATTTCACTAATTAAGTTTGAAATTTGTCAACTCAATAATTCACATTGTACAAGTCGGATTTCACTTGTTCCCATCAGTATTATATCTCCATCATTACGAAATCATCTAGAGAAAAGGTGTACATTATATGGGACAAGAATGAAGATGTTTTTCTTGTTCAGTATATGTACACCACAAATCTTAAAGGAAAGAACTCCATTTTCACAACGACAAAAAATGAAAAGATCCAAATTTGCCGATAAAATTTCTAGAATGGTCCAACTTTGTCCATGGTTATAGATAGAATAAATATACTCCTATCGTTACAAGATTGGTCCATATATATGCCCTTATTCACTAAGAGCAAAAACCTTTCAAAATATGAGCTTTGTTTATCAAGGAAAAGGGTCAAATTTGTCCTTGAACTATGTCGAATTGTCCAAATTTAACCCTGAACATTGAAGAAGGGTAACATTGTTCTGATGACAATAACATCATCTTCTTCAACACTTGGAACCTCTAATCGCAAGGTCTCTATACCCCAAAATTAAATTAACCCTCAAATCTCAAATTATCCCAAATAAAACTCAAACAATGAACTTATGCACCACTAAGTTTCCATTTTTGTCAAAATTCTATCAGCACAACTCCATCACCAATCATTCTTAGATCATTAATAGTGATGTTATAGTTCCACATCAACCTCCTAACGTTAAAGTAACCTCAATACCCAATATTAAGTTTCTAAATCATTTGCAATAATATTGTGGTGATCAAAGCAGGATTATAGCCGTCGAGGGCCAGTGGTCTTGTGACAAAAGTTAAATTCCAATACGGAAAATGGTAAAAATGGAAGTGTGAGATAAGGAAAATGGTAAAAACAGAAGTGAGATTGAATGGAGTATTTTGTGTGTTCTTACGTAATTGTCATCTAAATGAACTCATGGTGGAGTAATGGCGGTTTTCAAGAAATGCTTTTCAGAGTTGAGAGAAGATTATTATGATGATAATTGATTTGGAGAGATGATGGATGGTGATAATAGGTTTAGAGCGAAGATTGATAATCATTGAGGAAAAAACTGCAGAACTTCGCAAAGATTATAGGCAGAGCTAGACCATTTAACATAATTCAAGAGCAAATTTGATAGGTTTTTCCTAATACAGAAGTCCTATATGCTGAAAAGCTTCCAACATAAGTACATAAAGACATTTGAACCAATCTTGTAACAAGGACAAATTTGTCCTCAAGTACAATAGATGGCAAATTTGAACAATTTCCCTTCACAAAATGATTGGCTCCGCTCAACCAGCCAAGCTCTAGAAGTGATTGGCTCGTATGTGCAGCAATTCACTGGCAGATCTGAAAGCAATTAATATAACCCCCTGGCGCAAAAACTGCTGCACTCATCTGATGACTCATTCTGTTATGATGTGAGATAAACCTAGAATATTACACCATTTTTAACTACTTTACATCAACCAGACTGTAATACAAGATTTCACAAATACAATACATCATGTTAAAACATGAGCAGCGAAACAAACTTCTAGAAACTGAACAACCTCAAACAGAAAAAGATTTGGAACCAACTAGCAGTTCTCTGAAGTCCCATTGAATGAATCCAGTTCTGTCTTGCATCTCTCTTTGAGGTCGGTCAGTGTACCTAAACTACCCTCCTGTAACAGCAAAATGAATTCATCATCAGTTTCATACTAGTGCTGTTAAATTGAGCTGTATATTGATATTGGACACCCTTGGGGGAGGGGGTTGCATGAGTGGAAAAGTATTTATACATAAAGCAAACATGATCCAACTAAGCATCATTTTCAGATAGACTGTTTGCCTGAAGAGCAAGGTCAAGTAGTAAGATCTTGACCAACTATTCTAGTTTAACATGATAAGTAGCTTCCATCAGCTGAAACCTGCATTAGTGATACAAAATTCCACAAGTGACATATAGGCCTTACCACTACCTTGGGGAGGTAGAGAGACTGTTTCTGAAAAACCCTCGACTCAAGTGTAGAAAATTCATGTACAAAAAAGAGAAAAATAATGAAGAAAATATAGCAACTAACAAGGGAACAATACAAAATCTACCAGAAAAATACTCCCTCCGTTTAAAAAGAATGACCTACTTTCCTTTTTAGACCATTTCAAAAAGAATGACCCCTTTCCTTTTTTAGAAATACTTTAATTTCAACTTTCCACATGGCATGTTTAGGACCACAAGATTAAAGGGCATTTTGGTACATTTGACACAACTTTAATTTAAGGTCACAAGATTCAAAAAAAAAAATTATTTTCTTAAACTTTGTGTCACGTCAAAGTAGGTCATTCTTTTTTAAACGGAGGGAGTAATAATCAACCACAAAAGAAATGGGATAATTGAAACACAATAAACAACAATGATAGATATTATAAGCACGGATCAGCTCCACCTCAACATCTACAAGTGCACGATAATGCTCCTACCCGGTTAACTTTCTACTCTAATACGCGTCCTCCACATCCTCTTATCTAAAATCATGTCCTCAGTAACCTAAATATGTGTCATGTCCTGTCGGGAATCAAATAAGGTTTTTATTACTTCACTGACAAAACATGGTGTATTGACATGTCTTGGGCATGTATTTTTCTTTTGAAGGCAAGATCAAATTGTTTAGGATTTTTCAAATGGAAGAATTCAAATAACAAAAGAACAGAGAATAAGAAAGGGAGGCGAATCAAACATCCATTGGTAAAGTGATACCCATGTATTATAAATGTGATACTTATAACTTCTTTCCTATTTCAAACTCTTTCTTCTTTCATTAAATTCATTATAATTGTGTATCTAAGAAGCTTAAATCAGAGTGGTGGCTAAATGCAAATAAGTAACAGAACATTAATTGAATAGACTTTCTAATACTTCTCTAGTCAACAGTTCAAAAGTGCAACTACATCTCTAATTACTATTTATTGATTGAAAAAAAAAAAATTTTAATAACCATGGTGTTCGGGTCAGCTTGTGCGCACCTCGACTAATACCACGGGATACCTGTCACCTCCCATCAACAACAGGTACCAAGTAACTCTATCCACCAAGGCAAGAACAAATGGGAAGAAATCACACAGTGTTTGTCTCTGTTGGGAATTGAACCAAAGACCACACAGTGTTCAACCCAACCTTATTGAACCACTAGGCTACACTCTTGGGTGCCTGTCAGAAAGTGTTTTTAGAGAAATGGAAAAAATGTAAACTCACCAAACACTGACATGCTAATTGATGTTCTAAGAAGTAATCTCTAGCTATTGGTCCTAA